>NC_057795.1:623180950-623480950 GCF_018294505.1 Triticum aestivum
TAGAATTAGTTTTAGTTAGATGAATTAGATTAATGTCAAATTGTTAAAATTTGCATGTAGAATTTTAGTTATCACAATCCAATCATTTAAAAAATGTTACTTTTTGCGGGCATATAGTATTTGTTCTCGACGATATGCCCGGACCGCATCCTCGCCGTCGACCCGTTCGCGACGACGTCCGGCTGACCCATGTCCAGGATTGGGCTCTGCCAGGCTGGCACTGGGAAGTGCTACCTGGAGGGGCGCGCCGCTTGGTGAGGAACCCGACCTTGGGTCCCGTCGTCGACCCTGATCTCCTTTGGAAGCGTTCGCGTGGGACACATTCGGTGCAGAGGGAGCCGGCCCCTCCGGAGGTGGTGCGTCGCCGTGTCAGGGAGGAGGACGAGCACGTCCATCTCTACATGGCTGCTATGGACGTCAGGTTCTCCAATACTTGGAAGGTTCTTTGGGCAGATGACAGGAGATATGATCCTGTGATGGTTCCTTCTCTTTGGGTGTCCACCGCCCGCGCCCTAGGAACCGCGAGTGGCCTAGATTCTTCTGTAGTACTTGATGTTTATTAGGTACCTAGCCAGTGATGTATTCGATATATAATATTCGACACGATGTATTCGAGATTATATATATTATTCGAGAAGATGTATTCGAGATTATATATTAATCGAGACGATGCATATTATGTACTATATGATTCAGTTTTTCCTTATTGATTGCATCCATGCATTGTAATTTGAATACTAAATTGTTTTATATTTCTTCTATATTAGTTAAGTAAAAGCTATGGCGGACAATACCGGCAGAGAGAGAGAAGAGGAATTATTCGACATCATACGCAACCCTCGCAGGCTAGATGATCTGAATGAAGCAGATGATGGTCCCAATATCTGAACAATACCGGAGAGGGTGATGATAAGATATTCGATCTCGACGACCAAGCTGATGAAGTCATGAACTATGATTATGATTATGATGATGCAGACAATGTTTATGATGACACAGACAATGCTGATCTTGAAATAACAAAGACTACCAGTGAGGTATATTTATATAAGCAGGCATCTGGTGATCATCACATGTTTTTTTATTTGAAGATATATTAACAAATCGATCTTTCTTCTTTCAGCCCTCCGGATCGAGCAAATCTGCTTCTACAGACAGCAGGACAAAGCGAGGCCCGGGCAAAAAGTTGAAGGAGGATGTAAAGTACAAGATCAACTCCATCAAAGCTAGTGGTGAACCCCTCACACCTAAGAACATTGCGAACAAGTGGACTCGTCAGTGCGGAGTTCTTGTGAAGGACCAACTCCCGATCTCCATTCAAGAATGGAAAGAGCCAAAAACTAAACATCCGGGTGTTACTTGGGTCGACGACAGAGCAAAAAAAAAACCTTTGGGAATCTTTGATGGAACATTTCACCCTACCAGATTATTTCACTGATGCAGATGTGCAGAAAGTCAAGGACGCTGCTCTTAAGAAGATGACAATTGCATTCAACACCCACAAGAAAACTGTATGGGCCAACTACCTCGCTGCAGAAAGGAAGACTCCAGAATTCACGGGAACACTGGAGAAGCAAAGAGAACACTAGGCCAATTTCATGAAATTCAAGGAATCAGAATTATCTAAGGAAGGGTCGATAAAAGCCAAGGCCAATGCCGGAAAAAAGACGCAGTTCCATAGGCTGGGTCTAGGTGGCTACACGGTGGGAATGCCTAAGTGGGATAAGTCTGAGCAAGAGATGGAGGATGCAGGGGTCACTCCGGTTACTAGGAGCTGGCCCCCCAGGTGCAGAACTTGGTTCTATGCTCATGGGGGGGTGTTGGACCCGAACACATGCCTGGTTTCGAAGAAGGCAAGTCTAAAAGGAGCCGAAGAAAAGATACTTGACGTAATAGAAGATGCTCGAAAGGGGGTGTTCACGCCCAACAAAGAGAACGACGAGCTTACGCGTGCCCTGGGAAGTCCTGAACACCCGAGAAGAACACGAGGCAAGGGCGTTATTCCCTGGTATGACGGCTTTTCGGAATGGAACGACGACTACAGGACCCGTGCAAGAAAGAATATGGAGGAGGAGAAGAGGAAGCTGGAGGAGGAGCAGAGGAAGCAGGACGCAGAACGCCTTCAAGGCCTAGAGGCAAGGCACGCGGACTTGGCACTCAAATTCCAGCAGTAGCAGCAGCAGATCGACTCACTTAGCCAGGAAAGGGGGTCTCAGCAGCGGAAACAGCAAGCGGATGACCGTCCAGCATTGGATAGCACCGTCCCATCCATGCTGAGAAGCAGTGGTCATTCCGCCCCGGGCGACACACTGCTGGATACATACCCTGTGGATGACATCATAGAGAACACTAACTGTGAGCTACACTCCAAAATGAAGAACATATCCATGAAGGTGGCGGACGCCGTTGCTTTTACAATTACCCCTGAAGCAACCTTCCATTGCACCCCGATTCCAGTGGGCTATGCTTGTGTCTTGGTTGATGAAGTGATGGACACATATTCGGGGCTACAGCTTGACATTCCTGGAGGTGACGACGAGCGCACACTAGGAGAGGCCATACGTCGTATCATCCTATGGAGAAAGGATTGCATCATCTTTCGAAGTCCACCGACACCGCGTCTGCCGACTCCTCCTTAAAGTTTGCCACCAATCCAGCAGACTCCCGCTCCTCCAAGTCCACGAACGCATGAGCCGACTCCTCCTCGAAGTCTGCCACCTCCTCCAAGTCCACGAACGCGTGAGCAGACTCCTGCTTCAAGTCTGGCATAGCGTCAGGCCACTCCTCCTATTTCAAGTCTGACACCGTGTCAGGCCACACCTCCTGCTTCATGTCCGGCACAGCGTCAGGCCACTCCTCCTGCTCCAACTCAGCCACGTCAGCCATCTCTGCCGTCTCAATAATCGCAGAAGAGACACGCCGCAGCTATGGTGCATAGTGGTACGAGTCGAGGTAGTACAGGAAGTACAGGAGGAGACAAGTGATATAAATATGGTCCAAGCCTCGCTCCTCTTCCTCAGAGGCCTTAGGACATGACCGAGGAGCAAAATGCAGCCATAGTGCGGGCCCAGGTGGACGCCCATTTTGGACCGAAACCGGCACCGCCACCAAGCGAGAAAGTGCCTGAGGAAAAGATTGACCACTTCATTCGTATGGCTAGACCACCAGCTCCCAAGCCTGTTGACTCAGACTATGAGCGCCAAATCGGGAAGGCACATCGAGCACGACTATAGAAGGAAGCGAGCTCGAGATCGAGCCAACAAGCAGCTGGCAAAAAATGCGGGAAAACCGTTCCCCAGCTGGGAGAACATGCGGCGTAATCGATCCCCCCGCTTGTTGTGCCAACAACACATGAGAGGAGTACGCGCGCCCAATATTATTGTGGGAAAACCGTTAACGTTCCCCATCTGGGCGATGTGGTAATAATGGAGGAGCATATAATGCAGGCTGAAGTGCTCAAGATCACTATTGGACAACTCCTCGAAATCGAGCCCATGTCTCCGCTTAGAGAGGAGGAAATAAAACGGAAATATGTCCAGGGCCAACCTTTGGTCGAGCCAGACAAGGTCAAGAACCTCCCAACGAGAATGTATGAATTGCATCAATGGTACATGAACATTACCAAGATTTCCAATCGAGAGTCCCTCATGGTGAATGTCAAGGAGGAGCATTACTTCTATGAGAAAGCTCTGTCCATTGAGTATTCAGAACTATTTCAGTTATACAATCAAGACACACTCGACAAATCTATCGTCAGTTGCTATTGTCTGTAAGTGATTTCTTTTTGTAATTTAAGTCTCAAGCTAGCTATAGTGATCATTTTGATCAATCATTAGATGTAATTATCCTCACTATATTCTTTTCTGTGGTATTATATGCAGGATGAAGATGTATGAAATGAAAAAATCCGGACGCTATGGCATTGGGTTCATTGACCCAAATACCATTAATGAGTACACATGGAATCTTCCAACTTGTCGAGTAAGTTTAGAGGAAAGCATGCTAGAGTTCTTCAAGCGCCTCAATACCAATGAAGATATACTACTTCCTTACAACTTGCCATGAGTCACACTGTCTTGTACTACAAATTCTGTTTTTTGCTTACTAGCTAGCTATATGTTAATAATTAAGTGTATAGGGTTTACGGTAGTTGATTAGTGTTATGCACATGCCCGCTTAATTAAGACATGCAAACGTGTGCGCATGCAGTTTCCACTAGATCTTGTTAGACATTAAAGTTGACGAAGGAAAAGTTGAAGTACTGGACTCACTACTTAAAGAAGAAAGTGACTACACCATTGCTACGTCTTGAGCTTGTGTTGGTTTTCCTTGAAGAGGAAAGGGTGATACAGCAATAGTAGCGTAAGTATTTCCCTCAGTTTTTGAGAACCAAGGTATCAATCCAGTAGGAGGCTCCTCAAAAGTCCCACGCACCTACACAAACAAACAAAGAACTCGCAACCAACGCAATAAAGGGGTTGTCAATCCCTTCACGGCCACTTGCGAAAGTGAGATCTGATAGAGATAGTATGATAAGATAAATATATTTTTGGTATTTTATAATATAGATTGGAAAAGTAAAGATGCAAATAAAAGTAGATTGAAAGCTTATATGATAAAAGATAGACCAGGGGGCCATAGGTTTCACTAGTGACTTCTCTCAAGATAGCATAAGTATTACGGTGGGTGAACAAATTACTGTCGAGCAATTGATAGAACAGCGAATAATTATGAGATTATCTAGGCATGATCATGTATATAGGCATCACGTCCGCGACAAGTAGACCAACTCCTGCCTGCATCTACTACTATTACTCCACACATCAACCGCTATCCAGCATGCATCTAGAGTATTAAGTTCATAAGAACAGAGTAACGCATTAAGAAAGATGACATGATGTAGAGGGATAAACTCAAGTAATATGATATAAACCCCATCTTTTTATCCTCGATGGCAAATATACAATACGTGCCTTGCAACCCCTGCTGTCACTGGGTAAGGACACCGCAAGATTGAACCCAAAGCTAAGCACTTCTCCCATGGAATGAAAGATAAATCTAGTAGGCCAAACCAAACTGATAATTCGAAGAGACTTGCAAAGATAACTCAATCATACATAAAAGAATTCAGAGAAGATTCAAATATTTCTCATAGATAAACTTGATCATAAACCCACAATTCATCGGATCTCGATAAACACACCGCAAAAAGAGTTACATCGAATAGAACTCCACAAGAGAGGGGGAGAACATGGTATTGAGATCCAAAAAGAGAGAAGAAGCCATCTAGCTAATAACTATGGACCCGAAGGTCTGTGGTAAACTACTCACAACTCATCGGAGGGGCTATGGTGTTGATGTAGAAGCCCTCCATGGTCGATTCCCCCTCCGGCGGAGCACCGACGAAGGCTCCAAGATGGGATCTCGCGGATACAGAAGGTTATGGTGGTGGAAATTATTTTTTGTTGGCTCCCTAGATGTTTTCGGGGTACGTGGGTATATATAGGAGGAAGAAGTAGGTCGGTGGCCGCCCGAGGGGCCCACGAGACAGGGGGCGCGCCTAAAGGGGGTGGGCGCTCCCTCCTATCTCCTGGCCGCCTCGGCTACTTCTTGGCTTGCACTCCAAGTCCTCTGGATCACGTTCGTTCCAAAAATCACGCTCCCGAAGGTTTCATTCCGTTTGGACTCCGTTTGATATTCCTTTTCTTCGAAATACTGAAATAGGCAAAAAAACAGCACTACGGGTTGGGCCTCCGGTTAGTAGGTTAGTCCCAAAAATGATATAAATGTGTAAAATAAAGCCCATAAACATCCAAAAGGGGTAATATAATAGCATGGAACAATTAAAAATTATAGATACGTTGGAGACGTATCAAGCATCCCCAAGCTTAATTCCTGCTCATCCTCGAGTAGGTAAATGATAAAAACAGAATTTTGATGTGGAATGCTACCTAGCATAATTCTCAATGTAGTTTTCTTTATTGTGGCATGAATGTTCAGATCCAAATGGTTCAAAATAAAAGTTCATATTGACATAAGAAATAGTAATACTTCAAGCATACTAAGCAAGCAATCATGTCTTCTCAAAATAACATGGCTAAAGAAAGTTATCCCTACAAAATCATATAGTTTGGCTGTTGCTCCATCTTCATCACACAAAGTATTTAATCATGCACAACCCCGATGACAAGCCAAGCAATTGTTTCATACTTTAGTAATCTGAAACTTTTTCAACTTTCACGCAATACATGAGTGTGAGCCATGGACATAGCACTATATGTGGAATAGAATGGTGGTTGTGGAGAAGACAAAAACGAGGAAGATAGTCTCACATCAACTAGGCATATCAACGGGCTATGGAGATGCCCATTAATAGATATCAATGTGAGTGAGTAGGGATTGCCATGCAACGGAGGCACTAGAGCTATAAATTTATGAAAGATCAACAAAAGAAACTAAGTGGGTGTGCATCCAACTCGCTTGCTCACGAAGACCTAGGGCATTTTGAGGAAGCCCATCATTGGAATATACAAGCCAAGTTATATAATGAAAAATTCCCACTAGTATATGAAAGTGACAACATAGGAGACTCTCTATCATGAAGATCATGGTGCTACTTTGAAGCACAAGTGCGGTAAAGAGACAGTAGCATTGTCCCTTCTCTCTTTTTCTCTTGTTTATTTATTTTTTTCTTTATCTTTTTTTTTCTTTTTTCTTTTTTTTTCTTTGGCCTTTTTTCCTTTTTTGTAAAGTCCGAAGTCTCATCCCGACTTGTGGGGGAATCATAGTCTCCATCATCCTTCCCTCACTGTGACAATGCTCTAATAATGAAGATCATCACACTTTTATTTACTTACAACTCAAGATTACAACTCAAAACTAGAACAAGATATGACTCTATATGAATGCCTCCGGCGGTGTACCGAGATATGCAATGAATCAAGAGTGACATGTATGAAAATTATGAAGGTGGCATTGCCACAAATACGATGTCAACTACATGATCATGCAAAGAGCAATATGACAATGATGATGCGTGTCATATAAATGGAACAGTGGAAAGTTGCATGGCAATATATCTCGGAATGGCTATGAAAATGCCATAATAGGTAGGTATGGTGGCTGTTTTGAGGAAGGTATATAGTGGGTGTATGGTACCGGCGAAAGTTGCGCGGCACAAGAGAGGCTAGCAATGGTGGAAGGGTGAGAGTGCGTATAATCCATGGACTCACCATTAGTCAAAAAACTCAAGTACTTATTGCAAAAATCTACAAGTCATCAAAAACAAAGTATTACGCGCATGATCCTAGGGGGATAGATTGGTAGGAAAATACCATCGCTCGTCCCCGACCGCCACTCATAAGGAAGACAATCAATAAATAAAATTGTGCTCCAACTTCATCACAAAGCGGTTCACCATACGTGCATGCTACGGGAATCACAAACTTCAACACAAGCATTCTTTAAATTCATAATCACCCAACTAGCATGACTCTAACATCACTACCTCTATATCTCCAAACAATTATCAAGTATCAAATTGATCATAGCATCCAATTCACTTCCTATGATAGTTTTTATTATACCCGACTTGGATGCCTACCATTTTAGGACCAATTTTATAACCAAAGCAAATACCATGCTGTTCTAAAATACTCTCAAAAGAATATAAGTGAAGCATGATAGATTAACAACTTCTTCAAAATTAAGCCACCGCCGTGCTCTAAAAGATATAAGTGAAGCACTAGAGCAAAAACTATCTAGCTCAAAAGATATAAGTGAAGCACATAGAGTATTCTAACAAATTTCAATCAAGTGGGATTCTCCCAAAAGGTGTGTACAGAAAGGCTGATTGTGGAAAACTAAAAAGCAAAGACTAACATCATACAAGACGCTCCAAGCAAAACACATATCATGTGGAAAATAAAAATATAGCTCCAAGTAAAGTTACCAATGAACGAAGACGAAAGAGGGGATGCCTTCCCGGGGCATCCCCAAGCTTAGGATTTTGGATATTCTTGAATATCTTGGGGTGCCTTGGGCATCCCCCAGCTTAGGATTTTTTCACTCCTTCCATAGTCCATCAAATCTTTACCCAAAATTTGAAAACTTCACAACACAAAACTCAACAGGAAATCTTATAAGCTCTGTTAGTGAAAGAAAACAAAACCACCACATAAGGTACTGTCATGAACTCATTCTTTATTTATTTTGGTGTTAAACCTACTGTATTCCAACTTGTCTATGGTTTATAAACCATTTTACTAGCCATAGATGCATTAAAATAAGCAAGCAACACACGAGAGGCAGAATCTGTCAAAAACATAACAGTTGCAGCAATTTGTAACTAACGCAAACTTCTGGAACTATAAAAATCCTACCAAAATAGGAAGTCCTGGAAAATTTGTCTATTAATCAGCATAAAAAAATCAACGCAAAATCACGTTTATGTGATTTAACAAAACTAAATTCGTGCGTGCAAAGTTTCTGTTTTTCAGCAGAATCAAATTAACTATCACCATAGGTTATCTTATAGGTTCTACTTGGCACAAACAATAATTAAAATATAAAAACACATCTAAACAGAAGGTGGATGCATTATTACTAAACAGAAACAAAAACAAAAAACACAAATAAAATTGGTTGCCGTCTGCTGTCTGACAGCAAAGTACTTTGCCGTCCGCTATGTGTGCCTTTGCCGTCAGCCGTGGTGGACGGTAAAGTTCCTGATTCCTGTAGTGATGCGATGATACTTGGTGAACTTTCCATCTATTCTCTTCTACATGCTGCAAGATGGAGGCTGCCAGAAGCTTAGTCTTTGATAGGACTAGCTATCCCCCTCTTATTCTGGCATTATGCAGTTCAATCCATCGATGTTACCCCTTTACACAGATACCCATGCATATGTAGTGTATATCCTTGCTTGCGAGTACTTTGGATGAGTACTCACGGTTGCTTTGCAACCTCTTTTCCCCCTTTCCACTTCTTCTGGGATGTCGCAACCGGATGTTGGAGCCCAGGAGCCAGACGCCACCATCGACGAGGACCCCTACTACACTGAGGGTGCCTACTACTACGTTCAGGCCGCCGCCGCCGAGGAGTAGTTTAGGAGGATCCCAGGCAGGAGGCTTGCGCCTCTTTTGATCTGTATCCCAGTTTGTGCTAGCCATCTTATGGCAACTTGTTTAACTTATGTTTGTACTCAGATATTGTTGCTTCCGCTGACTAGTTTATGTTCAAGCACTTGTATTCGAGCCCTCGAGGCCCCTTGCTTGTAATATGATGCTTGTATGACTTATTTTACTTTTAGAGTTGTGTTGTGATATCTTCCCGTGAGTCCCTGATCTTGATCGTACACGTTTGCGTGCATAATTAGTGTACGATTGAATCGGGGGCGTCACATCCACCTAAAGGTGATCCTGTGTTTGAATTAAAACAATTGCTAGACACTTTGAAATATGTTTATCTCGACGAGAAAAAGATATATCCTGTTATTATTAGTGCTAACCTTTCAGAACATGAAGAAGAAAGATTATTGAAAGTTGTAAGGAAGCACGTAGCTGCTATCGGATATACTCTTGATGATCTTAAGGGCATTAGTCCCACTCTATGTCAGCACATGATTAATATGGAACCATATGCTCAACCCGTTGTTGATCACCAACAACGGTTAAACCCGAAGATGAAAGAAGTGGTAAGAACAAAAATACTGAAACTTCTGGAAGCAGGTATAATCTATCCTATAGCTGATAGTAGATGGGTAAGTCATGTTGATTGTGTCCCTAAGAAGGAAGGTATAACTGTTGTTCCTAATGATAAAAATGAGCTTATTCCACAAAGAATTGTCACAGGCTATAGGATGGTAATTGATTATAGAAAATTAAACAAAGCAACTAGAAAAGATCATTACCCTCTGCCTTTTATTGATCAAACGTTAGAAAGATTATCTAAGCACACACATTTTTGCTTTCTTGATGGATATTCTGGTTTTTCACAAATACCTGTTTCACAACCTGATCAACAAAAGACCACTTTTACTTGTCCTTTTGGAACTTATGCTTAGAGACGTATGCCTTTTGGTTTATGTAATGCACCTGCTACCTTTCAAAGATGTATGATTGCTATATTCTCTGTTTTTTCTGAAAAGATTGTTGAGGTTTTCATGGATGACTTTTCCGTATATGGGAAGTCTTTTGATGACTGTTTAAGCAATCTTGATCAAGTTTTGCAGAGATGTGAACAAACAAATCTTGTCTTGAATTGGGAGAAGTGCCACTTTATGGTTAACGAAGGTATTGTTTTGGGCCATAAAATTTCTGAAAGAGACATTGAGGTGGACCAGGCCAAGGTTGATGCAATTGAGAAAATGCCATGTCCTAAAGACATCAAAGGAACAAATCCTACGGAAATGTCACTCTGAAGCTTATGGAGGACATCACGCGGAGACAGAACCGCTCATAAGATATTTTAGTCTGGTTTTTGTTGGCCTACTCTCTTCAAGGATGCACGTAAGTTTGTCTCGTCTTGTGATGAATGTCAAAGAATATGTAATATCAGTAAGCGTCAAGAAATTCCTATGAATTATTCACTTGCTGTTGAACCATTTGATGTTTGGGGATTCTATTTCATGGGACGTTTTCCTTCCTCTAATGGGTATACACATATTTTGGTTGCTGTTGATTATGTTACTAAGTGGGTAGAAGCTATTCCAATCAGTAGTGCTGATCACAACACCTTTATTAAAATGCTTAAGGAAGTTATTTTCCCAAGGTTTGGAGTCCCTAGATATTTAATGACTGATGGTAGTTCACACTTTATTCATGGTGCTTTCCATAAAATGCTTGCTAAGTATGATGTTAACCATAGAATTGCATCACCTTATCATCCTTAGTCTAGTGGTCAAGTTGAACTTTGCAATAGAGAAATAAAACTAATCTTACAAAAGACTGTCAATAGGTCCCGGAAGAATTGGTCTAAGAAATTTGATGATGCACTCTAGGATTATAGAACAGCTTAGAAAAATCTTATGGGTATGTCTCCATATAAAACGGTTTATGGAAAAGCTTGTCATTTGCCTCTTGAGTTAGAACATAAAGCATATTGGGCAATTAAAGAACATAATTATGATTTCAAACTTGCTGGTGAAAAGAGGTTATTTGATATTAGTTCATTAGATGAATGGAGAACCCAGGCTTATGAAAATGCAAAGTTATTCAAAGAAAAAGTTAAAAGATGGCATGACAAAATAATCCAAAGGGCAGACTAAGGCATAGCCTGGTGGTGGAAAGGGGTTGATGTCTTTCCACCCCTCAAGTTCAAGGCATGGTACTTGCAATTTGGATTTGTTGCATCAATCATACTATAGGGGCCTCCCTTACAGTCTTTCTGTAAAAAAAGACAAAATAATCCAAAGGCATGAGTTCAAAGTTGGGGAATATGTTCTTTTGTACAACTCTCGTTTCATATTCTTTACAGGAAAACTCCTCTCCAAATGGGAATGACCCTATATCATCAAGGAGGTCTATCGATTCGGAGCTATCAAAATAAATAATGCCGGAGGTACTAACCCAAAGGTTGTCAATGGGCAACGAATAAAACACTATATCTCAGGTACACCCATTAATGTTGAAAGCAATATCATCCAAACTTTGACACCACAACAACACATAAAGGAAACCTTCCGGAACACCCCATAATCATGAAAAAAGGGAGGTACGTGATACGGTAAGTAAATGGACTCCAAAAAATCCACGAAAATATTTTTTGTCAGTTTTGGAATATTTAAAATATTTGGAAAAGAAGAAACTTCCAGGAAAGTGACCCTGGTGGGCACGATACACCAGGGCGCCCCTGGCAAGCCAGGCACACCCTGGTGGGTTGTGCCCACCTCGGGTACTTTCCGGACTCCATTTTTCTTCCGTTCTGCTTGTTCCCCAAGATAAAAAATCTTTATATACCTCCCAAACCTGTTGACCTCCGTATCACGGAGAAATCTCTTGTTTTCTTTTCTTGTTGTTTTCTGTCAGATCCGTTGAGCCAGGCATCATGTATTCTCCCTCCTCCAACACTAAAGAAGGCAACACTTGGTTGCTTCAGGTAGAGTCAAGAGGAGAGGGATTTGAAGAGGTTGTTATGGAGGAAGATGAGGGGGACTCATTTGGAATTCACCCTCCGGCCTCTGAGAGAGGCACTCTGGCTGGAATCTCCACTCATCCTAACCCCCATCAAGCCATGAGGCCCATAAAAAATCAAGAGGGCCCAAGAGATCGGGAAGAACTCCCTACAAGGAGACCTCTACACAGGTTACACCAAAACAATTTTCACAATCTGATTCATAATTATGGGTTCAAAAACACTCCTCGTGTGCATATAACGTACAATTGGGACATATCTCGTCCAAGAGGAAGTGATGCAGGGACAAACTCGTGGGGCCCAGAAAATAAACATATCATGGCTGAAGTAGAGAAGAACACCGAGCTGCTTCATCGAGCTCTTCAGGAGATTCACAGCCTGAGAGATACACTCAGGGATATATTGGATAAGATTGCTTCTACTTCATCACCACCAAAAGAAAACTGAGTATCGGGTATGGGCACTCCCCTTGGCTATCGCCAACCTTGGGGGAGGTGCCCTGGTATCGTATCATCTCCACTATCTTTTGCCTTTACTTTCTTAGTTCGATCCATGGTTATATTTTGCTATTAGATGAATAAAATGTTTAGCTCGATCCTTCCTTTTTGAGAGTTTGCTTAGTGCAATCCTTGTAATCATGTGCGAGATATATAATAAATTTTAGTTTGAGTTTTGCCTTCTTTACTCTCTTGTTTCAATAAAAAGAAAGGAAATAAATGAAAAAAGATCATATGCTAACATTATGGTAAGTGATTACATTACACAAGGAAAAGTGTAGGTAGTAAATTTTATTGTAGATTGACAAACATAGCGTTGGTCAATGATGCAACTCATGAAAGAATTAATAAGGGAAGAGAAGATTCACATGCAAATACACTATCCTGGAAATCTTTTGTGATTGTGAGCACCCATCAAAATATTATATGCCAAAATTGTTGACGTTGGACAAGAAAGACAACATAATGGATTATGTTTGTTCATATTCACATAGAAGTTATATTATCATAGATCCTTCAACATATGGTGCTTGCCCTTATCTTTGCTAGCCAAAAACTCCGCACTAAGTAGATATACTACTTGTGCATCCAAAACCCTTAAACCCAAATCTTGTTTGAGAGTCCACCATACCTACCTATGGATTGAGTAAGATCCTTCAAGTAAGTTGTCATCGGTGCAAAAAGGCCAGTAAAAATTGCTTCTAAAAGTGTGAGATCATTTAGTGTAAGGGAAAATTGAGCGTTGTAAGAACTTGTGATGATGAAGAATAAAAGCGACAGACTGCATAATAAAGGTTGCCATCACAAGGGGCAATATAACGTGACGTTCTCTTGCACTAAGGGGTTGAGCATACAAACAAAAAGGGCATGGCAACCTCTGCTTCCCTCTATGAAGGGCCTATCTTTTACTTTCACGTATTTACTTTCATGCAAGATTCAAAGTTTTTCTCTCTATTCCTTCTATTTTTCTCCTTTGGCAAGCATCATGTGGCGAGGAAAAATCTAGGCACATACATCTAGTTGAATATGGGTAGCATGAGTTATTATTGTTGACATCACCCTTGAGGTGAATGCATTGGGAGGCGAAACTATAAGCCCCTATCTTTCTATGTGTCTGGTTGAAACGTTTTGCTCATGTGTAAAAAGTGAGTGTTGGCAATCATGGAAGACTAAATGATTGTTGAGTATGTGGACTTTCCTAAAGGCTCCAATATGTGACCCTTCCTAAAAAGATGATGAATTGTAGTTGCAAAGTTGACTGAGAACATACTTTGTTGGTTTCCAATAAAGTTTATGCTTTATACTTCAACGTTGTGATGAATTGTCACTTGTTCATGAGAAGTCTATGATAAAAGTTCTATGATAAAAGTTTTATATTAAAGTTTGTTGTTGTTATAATAAGTTACATGATGCTGCTATGTCCGTATTTTTGTTTTTATCGACACCTCTCTCTCTCTAAGCATGTGGACATGTTTTTCGATTTTGGTTTTCGCTTGAGGACAAGCGAGGTCTAAGCTTGGGGGAGTTGATACGTCCATTTTACATCATGTTTTCGTACTGTTATTTATGTTGTTTTATTGTATAATAATGCTTTTTGGAGTAATCCTAATGCCTTTTCTCTCATAATATGCAAGGTATACACAAAGGGGGAGAATTCTGGCAGCTGGAACTAGGACCTGAAAAAGCTACGTCAAGCTACCTATTCTGCACAACTCCAAATGATCTGAAACGCCACGAGGATTTTTTATGGAATAAATATGAATTTTTGGAGTCAATAAGTACCAGAGGGGGGCCCACCAGGTGGGCACAACCCACCTGGGCGCGCCAGGGAGCCCAGGCGCGCCCTGGTGGGTTGTGCTCATCCATTCCCATCTCCGGTGCCCCTCTTCTGGTATATAAGTCATTTTGACCTAGAAAAAAAGGAGATGACTTTCGGGAGAAGCGCCGCCGTCTCGAGGCGGAACTTGGGCATGAGCACTTTTGCCCTCTGGTGGAGCGATTCCGCCGGGGGAACTTCCCTCCTGGAGGGGGAAATCATCATCATCATCATCACCAACAACTCTCCCATCTTGGGGAGGGCTATCTTCATCAACAATTAAACATCACCAACTCCTCTCAAACCCTAGTTCATCTCTTTTGTTCAATCTTTGTACCGAAACTGTAGATTGGTGCTTGTGGGTAACTAGTAGTGTTGATTACATCTTGTAGTTGATTACTATATGGTTTATTTGGTGGAAGATTATATGTTCAGATCCATTATTTTATTTAATACCCCTCTGGTCTTGAGCATGATTATCATTTGTGAGTAGTTACTTTCGTTCTTAAGGCCACGGTATAAATCATGTTGCAAGTAATCATGTAAACTCGATATTTTGATGATATGTATGTTGTGATTCCGTTAGTGGTGTCATGTGAACGTTGAGTACCTGGCACTTCACCATATTTGGGCCTAAGGGAATGCATTGTGGAGTAGTTATTAGATGATGGGTCGCGAGAGTGACAGAAGGTTAAACCCCAGTTTATGCACTATTCCGTAAGGGACCGATTGGATCCAAAAGTTCCATGCTATGGTTAGAATTTATTCTTAATACTTTTCTCGTAGTTGCGGATGCTTGCGAGAGGTTAATAATAAGTAGGAGATTTGTTCAAGTAAGAACAATACCTAAGCACCGGTCCACCCACATATCAGATTATCAAAGTAGCGAACCCGAATTAAGCCAACATGATGAAAGTGACTAGATGAAATTCCTGTGTACCCTCAAGAATACTTTGCTTATCATAAGAGACCGTTTTGGCCTGTCCTTTGCCTTAAAAGGATTTGGCTACCTTGCTAAACTTTTGTTACTACTATCGTTACTTGCTCGTTACAAATTATCTTGCTATCAAACTACTCCGCTACTTACAATTTTAGCACTTGCAGACATTACCTTGCTGAAAAGCACTTGTCATTTCCTTCTGCTCCTCGTTGGTTCAACACTCTTACTTATAGAAAAGGCTACAATTGACCCCATATAGTTGTGGGTCATCAGGCGACGGCTGATCACCCGACTCTGGGGGGGCGGCTAGGCCCCCGTGAAGCAGCCATCGAGAATGATGCTCATCGCCAGATCAAGCAGCCGGCTCGGTCCTTGGCAATGGAGGAGGAGGATACAGTCGGCCCGGTCTGCTTTGCCCCCCCCCCCCGCATCCGCGACGAGCCCTTCCCCGAAGGGTTCACACTTCCTTGCGACACTTCGCCATGAAGCCGGAAGATTGGCTAACCGACTACGCCACGACATTTAGCATAGCGAACGACAACAAACGCGTTGTTGTGAAGTATGTTCTGCTCAAGTTGCAGCGCACGGCCCAGACATGGCCGAACAACTTCAAGGCCAACAGCATCAACACCTGGCTGGATTTCAACGAAGTTTCATCCGCAACTTCAACAGTACTTACAAGCGGCCCCAGGCCTCGCCAGCTCTCCATGTGTGTTCAGGGCCCAACCGAGTCCACTCGCGACCACCTGACGCTCTGGGCCGAGTTGCGCAACTCCTGCGAAGGGGTGCACGAGGTGCATGCCATCGAGTATTTCACCGCCGGGTGCAGAGAAGGCACCCTGCTCAAGCACAAGTTCTGTGCGACAAATCGGCTACCTTGGATGAGCTCATGGTTGTGGCGGACAAGTACGCCACGGCCGACTCTTCCATGAAGTCGGAGATCCAGATTAACGCGTCTGGGAAGGTGATCCCGCTGGCTTCTCAAGCATCGGCTGGTGACTCCAACCGGCGCTAGTAGCCGAACGACAACAAGCGCAAGGCCAAGGCAGCCGGCTTCTAATAGCCTGCAGGTGGAAACCATCGAGGACCAGTAGCCGGCAGGTCAAGCCGGCCCCAAGCGTCAGTAGGGAGGCAAGTGTGCCTGGCAGCCGGCCTTCTCCTTCGAGCAGGGCCCTCGACGCTCCATGCAAGTTCCATAGCGGCGCAAAGCCGTCCAACCATACAACCCTGGTAGTGCAGCTGGCTCACCCGAATCTCTAAGGGTGAGGGCTTGCCGCCTCCTCCAGCCAGCCCGGCGGCTCCGGCTCCTCAGCAGCCGGCCCGCCCTGTTGGCATGCTCCTAGATGAGTTCCCCAAAGAGAATGCCACTTACATCGTCTTTACCAATGAAGGCGACGACAAGCACAGTCGGCGTCAGCAGCACCACGAGGTGAATGTTGTTATGGCAGAAGTCCCCCAATTCATGCACTGATCCAAGAGGCCCATCACCAGGAGCCGAGATGACAATCCGGCCGAGATGCCTTCGCCGGGTGCATGTGCCATAGTGCTGGACTCCACCTTCTCAACAGAGAGGCGGAGTGCCACTTCTCCCGAGTCTTGATAGACAGCGGCAGCAACATCAACATTCTCTACCGCGACACCATGGAAAAGCTGGGCATCAAGGAGAAGTAACTCCAGCCCAGCCGGACCGTGTTCCATGGCATTGTCACTGGGCTTTCTTGCTCTCCAATTGGCAAGGTTAAGATCGACGTCCTGTTCGAGGACAAGACCCACTTCTGCTGTGAGCCCATCTGGTTCGAGGTGGTCGACTTGGACCGCCCCTACCATGCGCTCTTGGGCCGGCCCGCACTAGCCAAGTTCATGATGGTTCCGCACTATGCGTACCTGAAGGCGAAGATGCCGGGTCCCAAGGGCGTCATCACCATTGCTAGCGACTACAAGAAGTCGCTAGTGTGCGCCACAGCCAGCTCCCGGCTGGCCGAGTCCCTCGTCATCGCCGAAGAGAAGCGCCTCCTTGACTGGGTTGTGGCCATGGCCAGCAAGCAGCCGGCCATGCCGACTGACCGCAAGCATGATGAAGGCGAGGGATCCTTCCAGCCGGCCAAGGAAACCAAGAGGTTCATCTTGGACCTGGCACACCCGGAGAAGTTCGATGTCATAGGGTCCAACCTTGGTAGCAAATAGCAAAGCGAGATCATCGACTTCCTCCATGAGAATCGGGATATCTTCGCATGGTCCCCAAGGACATGACGCGTGTTTCGAAGGAATTCATCGAGCACAAGCTGCATGTGCGGCCGGAAGCCCCAGATCCGGCGAGACGAGACGCCCCTGGTCGTCGTTGCCGCCGGGGATCGACCGCCCTCGAGCCGCCCCTAATCGCCACCCAGGATCGCCCGCCCCACGAGCCACTGGTGAGTGTTTTCTTGTGCTTTGTGCCGAGCGCTATGGATAGTTGGTTGATGCGCGCGTGCGATTTTTGTTCATGTAGATGGAATTGAGCCCTTGTGAGAAGTTTTTGCTCGACGATTCGTCTGATTTGGACGACTCGGATGTAGAGATGTTGCTTGCAAACTTCGGGAGCATACGTTGGTGATGGCCCTTGCCGTGAAGGAGCACGAAGACAAGAACCGAAAGAGACGGCGAGGATCGACCGTCGGGTGTCTTTTCATTCCTCGAAATCGCCATCTCGGGAACGAGATGTTGATGCAAGATTACTTCACGGAGAATCCAACATATCCACCGCACCACTTCCTGAGAAGGTACCGAATGCGCCGATCTCTCTGTGTGAAAATTGTTCAAGCTTGCGAGGTAAATTGTCGGTATTTAGTCAAACAAGAAATGTCGCGGGCTAGAAGGGATTTAGTGCATATCAAAAAATCTCGGCAGCTATGTGGGTGATTGGATATGGCGTTCTGGCTGACTATGTCGATGAGTACCTTCGCATTGATGAAGATATCACAATTGAGTCAGTGTATAGGTTTAACAAAGTGATCATCGGTGTCTTTGGTCCTGAATATCTTCAGGCACCCTATGAAGATGACAAAAAAATGATGGCATCTAATGAGAGGAGAGGTTGGCCTGGCATGCTAGGTACCATTGATTGTATGCATTGGACTTTGCCCGAAGGCGTGGCAGGGAATGTATTGTGGCAAGTCTCGTGATGCAACAATTGTGCTAGAGGCCGTAGCATCCGAGGATTTATGGATTTGGCATTGCTTTTTTGGTATGCCGGGCACTCTCAATAATATCAATGTGTTGCAACGGTCTCATTTGTTTGCTAGGCTCACTAGTGGTGATGCTCCTGCTTGCAACTACACTATCAATGGGCATGAATACACAAAAGGCTACTATCTTGCAGATGGTATATACCGTCCTTGGTGCATATTTGTCAATAGCATCAAAGAACCCAAAACTAGAAAACAATGTGAATTCGCAAGGGTGTAAGAGGCTACGCGAAAAGACATTGAAAAAGCATTCGGGGTTTTGCAATCTAGGTTTGCCATTGTTCGTGGTCCTGCTCGTTTTTGGGACAATCGGACCTTGAAAAACATCATGACATGCTGTGTTATCCTTCACAATATTATTCTCGAAGATGAGAGAGGCATGAACTTGGAGTTCTTCCATGACAATGTGGGTAGCCGTGTCAAACCAGCTAGAGACCCTAACCGCATTAGAGCTTTTCTTCAGACATACAAGGAGATTAAAAATGCAAACACCCACGTTCAGCTTTAGGAGGATCTAACTGAGCACCATTGGCAAAGGGCTGGACAGTGACAAACTCATTTTTCTATTCATTTTTATTTAATTCATGTGGTATTTGTATTCGGGACAAGTTTTATATTGCATTATTTAGTTTGCTTCGGTGATTTGAATAATTATTTGTAATGTGGATGATTTTGTATTGTGTTGGTATTGATATTTTTCTGAATAATTATTTTTATAGTGTGGATGATTGTTGTAATTTTGTGTTGTGGTATTGATATTTGCGGACCCACGGCAGCGGCGCAAAAGCAGACCCCGCAAAGCTGACCGTAAAAGAGTATATTTCATGAATATTTTTTTATACGGGTCCGTTTTGCGTGGTCTGCCTCTGCCATTGTCCACGACGGCCCGCAAAGCCTTTTTCGCGAACTGCAAACGCGTTTTGCGGGTCGATGTTATGTGGGGTCTGCTAGAGTTGATGTAACCCTCATGATTAAGTCGTTCTGTCCTGTGGCATGAGGAGGGCTAGCTGCTCAAGCCATGCGGGAAATGCTAACTAAAGCAAACCAAGCCGTGCATTAATTAATTAAGCTTGACACCTTAGCTTGCTCACTAATTTTGGCTGCCTTTTTCATGGTGGGGCTAGCTAGTACTGATTCATTAGACTTGTGCTTGTTCACAGCAAATTGATTAAGTGTTTTCTACTCTTTCATATTGTATTAGTTAATTAAGGTAGGTGATTTGGATTTGATTTTATGGGAGGTGATTTGGATTCCATATGTCATATGAAGTTTGACAACAAACTGAAGAACACTATGCAACTGTTATACAAGTGACCACTTTAATTTGTTTTTTTCTGCCTCTAAAGTAGCTATATATTGACATTTTTGCGATGGAAAGAAGCTGATGTACATGTTTTTACTACAAGTTGGTGGGATCATAGGCACTGCCGAGTGCCGAGTTTGTATACGGTGGAACTTGGCGAACGTGCGACACTGCTGAGTTTTTTTTTGTCTAGTCCCTTTTCCCTGACACGAGGCAAATTGTGAAGTTTGCCGAATACACTTGTCACTGCCGAGTCTAATTTTCAGCAAACATGGCAGAGACATTACTATAAGGAGCTACCGATGAATTGAACTCGGTCAGTAGTGAAGGTTGTTAACTTTTGATCACGCAAGGTTTTAATTCAACAACTGCACATGCTATCTAGAAAGGGAATCATTCAGTGGTGAGTGAGCTAACCGATTAATAACGCAGTGATTGATTTCCGAACGACGCAAGCTCCTGTTCTCAAAACCTAACCACAGTGACCAGTCTTAATTAGATATATGCACAGAGAGCAATTGCCATAAAGTGTATGTCATCAGAAATGTTATATTATCGCGCCACTAGCTAATTAGTACTCCTGCTATAGAGAAATATAAGATCATTTAGATCACTACTTTAGTGATATAAACGGTCTTATATTTTTTTTGAGGGAGTACACACTACAGTTCATATCAGCAATTGATTAATTAATTAGTTTTCTGATGATCCAAATGGTCATCAAATCCATGGTCCGTATCATGCATGTCGTGTACACCCGTTGTAACCAGCTTAAAAAATCTTGTCAAATTGTAATGTATTATCTTCGTCTCAAATTAGTTGTCTTAAATTTGTCTAGATACGTCCATTAATTCAGAACGGAGGGAGTAAGATTTACCATCAGCACAAGACGACAAAACGTGCAATATTAACTCTGACGTACATTGCAGCAAGAAGGTGCATCATGCATGCCGGTTGCTTCCCATGGAGTCCTTCTCTGATGCTGACCTAGCAGCTTGAAGGTTTGAGTTTCTTCATGGGAACCTCAGTGATTCGCCGCTGAGGCAGCCTAGTTAGCCCCCTATAGATTCAAGTGTCACGACAGGTTGTAGGTACTACGAGATGGCTCATTGGTGCACTTTAAAGACAGGTGCCGTGGCATCGATCGATCGGTGGAGGAGTTGACACTTGACATCATTTGGCGGGTCCACGGGAGCAGTGTCGGCACGAGCAGGCAGGCGTCGTCGCGGCACGGCTGGCTGCGGTAGAATTTGTCTAACAGGACATGTGGTAGAGAATCTGAGGGTATGGTATGGAGATACTACGCTTGTCCCATTTGGGAAAAAGGAAGCAAGCTCCCCACGAGTGAATGAACGAAAGGTGGTCTTCCCGTGACATGGACATGACAAGCTAGCTAGGAGAAATGGATAAGCTAGGCAAGATCATCATCATCATCGCGAACAGTGTCCCGGAGGAATTAACCTGGGAAGAGCAGACAGATCAAATCATCTCTAGTACGTGACGTCTGGCTCCCGATCGTGGCCATGTATGTGCATGCCTGTCCGGTCTTCAATGTTGGGTGCTCACCTGTTTCAACAGAAGGAGATGTTAATCATTCGCTCCCTACTGGTAGCTGCGGCCGGTAGCTCGTGCGTTCGCCGATCATTTTGATGGACAGCGAGGAAAAGGGTAAGGTTTGCAGCTCGTGGTCAGGGGTTGTGTGTGCGTCGCATCGACTTAAGAGCGTCTCCCACTGAGGCGTAAAAATATCAAGCGCTAAAATAGTTTTACAGCGTCACTGTAGCATTTTTAATGTGTCGTGTCAATATCGATTTTTCATATGCCCAAAAACGCGAGACCAAAAATACACGGAGTGCAAATTATGAAGTGCGCGCTATCCGGCGTCCAACATTTGCAGCATACGATAGCGTTTTTTATTGCATGGGTAAAGTTTTTTACTCGCGCACTGTTTTACAGCATCTGCTGGAGCATGTCTGGCGCCTAAAAAAGGCGGGTTTTAGCGTGCAGAGCAGTTTTTGGGCGCCTGTTGAAGATGCTCTAACTGGCACGGTAGGTGTGTGACTCAAGTTCGTGTTCGTTGAGTACCGTGATTTATTAGAAGTATAAAATAAACTAGGATTTATTTTTATCTTGTCTTGTATTTCAAGTTGATTATTGTATTTTTATATATATGCCCACGAGACTCAAGCAATAAACAACAATTTCATCGCCCTCTACAGTGTCATTGCCTAGGATCAATCAGGAGATCGTACGGGAACACGACTCTGGTCGATCATGATCTGCTTTAACCAGTCGGCAAACTGAAAAATCTGGACCCAAACGTACGTGTGAATGGTACGATAGATCGGATATTTCCACACTCTCAGGGCGGTATACTAGTTCTACTGTACTACTCCCTCTTTCTGTAATATAAGAGCGTTTTTGACACGCTCTTATATTATCAGACGAAGGGAGTAGTAACCAACAAGAAACTACCGACAATGCTAATCGTACGTACATGCTGTACACATCGTCGATATGTGCGAGGTCGACGCAGGAAGCAGCAAAACAAAATAATCATCGCAGTCGCATACATCGATTGGAGTTGAAAAAATCTTAACTAGGGTGTCTCACGCTCGGCGCCATAACTAGCTAGTGAGAAACTACTGACAGTGCCGAGTGCCATGTACGTGTAAACTAGTACTCCCTTCATTTTTATTTACTCTGAATATTAGAGTTGACTGAAGTCAAACTTCATAAAGTTTGACTAAGTTTATTGAAAACAATATAAATATTTATCATAACAAATATATATAATGTTACAATAAATTCAGTAATAAATGTAATGGTATTGATTTGTTATTGTATATGTTAATATCTTTGTTTATTAACTTGGTCAAAGTTTACAAAGCTTTTTTGCGCAAAAAAAGTTTACAAAGCTTTACTCTAAATAAAAACGGAGGGAGTACTACCTCCCTCTTATATTTTGTAGGCTAAACTACTTGTTTCTGGCTTTCGGTCTAGTAACGTGTGCACACAAACCTGTTGGAATCGTTTTGCCACCTTGAGAAAGAACTGACGGTGCATGTCGCCATCATGTTCTCTTCTTTTCCACTCCCCTCGACATCACCAGCATAGTAGCATGCACCGTGCCGTTTTCGAAAATGACGGGACATGTCACCTCCCGTCTCAGGTTTTTTTACACGAGCGTACACCAACTTTTGCGAGTGGCATGTACTTGTTGGTTTTGCAGTTGTACTACGGTACCTCGAAACGGGCACACCAGATGTCACTGGCGTGAGAGGTTCCCATCATTCACTCTTTTACATGAAAAAAACATGATATCTAAAGATCTGATAAACAGATAACTCACAAAGATCAAGACAATCCACTAACTGTTACTCCCTCCGTTCGGAATTACTTGTTACGAAAATGGATGTATCTAGAACTAAAATACGTCTAGATACCTCCATTTCTGCGACAAGTAATTTCGAACGGAGGGAGTAGAAGTGTTTTCAGACTATATTCCGAGCGTTGTTTTTGCCCTCGGTTTCATGAGAGTTCCAACACCTAAATTGTCTCCACTGGGATAGAGCGATTTTGCTCTCTGAGGTTTTTATTTAAGGTCGTTATTGTGGGCTTGTGGCCCATATGCCGAGGGGACGAAATTCTGACGAGGTTAGCTAAGGCTGGTCATAGTGGGGAGTAACTTAGACTAGTAACATGCATATGTTATTAGTCTATGTTACTACCTTCATAGTGGGTAGTAACATATGGATGGTAATATGCAAACCTTCATTAATTGAGATATAGACTCATTTTGCCTCGGGGTGTGTTATGTTACAGCAACATATTATGTTACCACAAGCATCTCTTTCCTCATTAACTTCATGCCACATAAGCAATTGTTTCTTGGGATGTGTTATGTTACTATCTAAGTTACTCCCACTATGGCTAGCCTAAGAGGAGTGATACACTGGTACCGTGGCACAGAGACCAAGCAACAACCAATAATAAAGTGCTCTCTCGATTTTTATTTACTTTACATATTAGCTTTGCCGAAGTGAAACTTTATAAATTTTGACCAGACTTGTAGAAAAAAAATTATCCCCTCCGATCCAAAATAAGTGACGTAGTTTAGTTCAAATTTGAACTAAAATCACAACACTTATTTTGGATCGGAGGGAGTGACATATACACCAAAAAATTGATACCATTAGATTCATAATATATTTTAACATCATGTATATTTGTTACTTTAAATATTTAAGAATATTTAATTCTTTTCTATAAACTTGATCAAATTTTATAAAGTTTGACTTCAGTTAAAGCTAATATGCAGTATCAAGATCTGGTAACTCACAAAAATCCAGGAAATTCACTAATGGAAAAAAGTGTTTTCCGTCTTCTGTGCAAAACTTTTGATCGCTCCTGTTTTGTTGGAATTTTGACACGTAGGTTGTTCTCGCGACGGTAGAGAGATTTTGCACATTATTTTTACAACAACGTGTTATTATGAAAAAGTAACTCATTAGGTTATATGTTAATGAAGTACATAATTCATGGGAGACAAACTATCATTCATAGAAGAATCCAAATGGGCACATAGGAGGAAAAGTGAAGCCAGAAGATGATACTTCTATAAACTTGTTACCAATTTGTTGGATGGACAATATTGCGGAACTATGCTCTATAGTTTTGTTGCGATTTTTCCTCAAAAAATGTTTTTATTTTAATGTTGTTGTGTGGTTACAAAGGAAGGACAAAATTTGGTTTATCATATACTTTATGTTTTGACTTGGATATAGAACACTGCCAAAATCATGCCTAAGCAAAAGAATGATGATTGGACTTGATTTCCGAAACCTAATAAAAACACATCAATAATAACTAATGCAAATCATGCCTACCCGCAAAGCATACCTTCAATAATTACTTGGATTTAAGAGCGTACATAACACAAAATCACGAAAAACATTTCCACAAGATTTATGTACTCCCTTTGTTCCACAATATAGTCTGCATACTTTTTGTGAAAGTCAAACTTTATCATTTCTGACCAAGTTGTAGAAAAATATTTACCCGTATAGTATCAAATTAATATCATTACATCTTGAGATATACTTTTATACTATATCTATTTGCAATTATTGTTATTGATTTTTCTCAATAAACATGACCAAACTTTCGCATTGTTTGATTTTTGAAAATATTATATGCATTATATTATAGAACAGAAGGAGTAGCATACGATGTTCTGTTTGTTTTCTACACATCAAGTGTCATGAATCAAATGTAAATCACTTTTTTATTGCGCGGGAAATGTAAATCCTGACTGAACCCAGGCACATGCCAGAAGGTAAACAAGGGTCAAGATGTTGAACTAAACTAATTCACCCGGGTTGTTCGATTTGGTGCGTAACTCTTTTTTTTTTGAAAAACTTCAGATCTATTCATTTTCAATCATGGCAGTACAACGGACAATATCAATAATAAAAAATACATCCAGACCCGTAGACCACCTAGCGACGACTACAAACACTGAAGCGAGCCGAAGGCGCATTGCCTTCATCGCCCCTCCATCACCGGAGTCGGGCACTGCACAGTCGAGAAGTCGTCGTGCTAAGGCCCTATTGGACCAGCTCATAGGAACAGCAACCGCCGCTGATGAAAAATAACGTAGATCGGAAGGATCCAATCTAGACACACAAACATAGACGAACAACGACAAGCTCTGAGCAAATCCAACAGAGATAGATCCGCCGGAGACACACCTCCACACGCCCAACAACAATGATAGACGCACTGCCGAAATGGAGGCTAGACGGGAAGACCTTTATTCCATCTTCAGAGAGCCGCCGTTATCCGCCTTTCTAAGCAGGACACAAACCCTAACAAAACAGAAAAAACAACTAAAAACGAAGCCCTTCCGCCGGCCTTGTCAGGATCAAGGGCCACGGGAGTCGATGCACAACTGCCCTAAAAATATGTACATTTGTGTAATTGTCGCTAATAAAATACAATCACGTGAAAGTTTGTACGTTGTGTCCATTTCAGCGTGCTAGATGAAGCAAAGTAATTTGCCTACTAACTTCCGAATATATGATGTGACACTTATCTCTTAAAAATGGAGGGAGAAAGAAACAAAAGATCAGAAGTACTGTTCCAAATTGAATTCGGAATTTGCAAGCAGGCTCTGTTCTGTGCAGGGCAGCGAAAACTTCTGCTCCAGCGGCTCGTCATGTTGCTGCTCCATCTCTGCCTTTGCCCAGTGCAGTACCTCGCCGTCGAGCACGCTTCCGCCGTAGTTCCAGTTGTTGGTGTTGCTCGAGCTCTCCCTGTAGCCCAGGTTCTCCGACACGTCCAGCACACAGCTGTAGTCGCCGGCGCCGAACCCGGCGTCGTCATCTGCGCCCTCCTTTGCGCCGCCGAACTGGCCATACAATGCCGTAGCGTTCCCCGCGCTGAGGTCCTCGGCGAAGCCGCCGCCGTAGTCGGCGCACACCGGGAACGGGGCAAAAACTGTCTGCTGCTTCGGAGCGAGGCTGCCGTCGACGGCCGCGGAAAGGGTCTTACGGTCTTCCTCTTTGGCGTCCGGCAATGCCGCGGTGGCCGTGGCGCCCATGGGCTTGTGCGTGGCCGGGTCGATGCCCTGCTGCCGGAGCTTCTTCTTGATGCAGCTGTTCCAGAAGTTCTTTATCTCGTTGTCCGTCCGGCCCGGCAGGTGCGACGCGATATGTGACCACCTGCACGCACACAATACACACATCAACATGTTGTCCCAAATCTTTCCGCTAACTCGGTCGTTCTCCCGTTCTCCGCAGTGCGAAAAGAACACGAACCGAATGCATTGCGCGGCCGGGCGGACTGACCTGTTGCCGAGGATCTGGTGGAGCGCGACGATGTGGTCCTCCTCCTCCTGCGAGAAGGTGCCGCGCTTGAGATCGGGGCGGAGGTAGTTGAGCCATCGGAGGCGGCAGCTCTTGCCGCACCGGTGCAGCCCAGCGAGCCTGGGGACGGAGCTCCAGCAGCCGACGCCGTACCGGATGATGTGGCCGTAGAGCTTCTCGTCTTCCTCGGGCGACCACAGCCCCTTGCGGAGCTTGGGCTGCTGCTGCTGCACGCCCCCAGACGTCGGACGTCCCATTGACGCTGGACGAGCGTGTCCCTGATCTTCCCGGCAGCTGTTGGCGCCGTAGCTACTCCGACGAGCTTGGACGGATGTAACGGCGATCGGTAAGATGGAGCGACGGTTGCTTCCTTCCGATCGACGGCTGCCTGGTGGGCATATATGGCGGGAAGCGTGTGTGTGGCAGGAACCGCAAGCTCACTGAGCGAGAGGGGGAGAGAGGGGAGCTTGGTGAGTGAGTGAGGTGAGGTGAGGTGAGGCAGCGTTCAAGTAGGTTCGAAGCAAGGAGCGCAGCGGTAAAGGAATGCGGTGGATTGGAGCTGAAGACACCTGCGGTTTGTGGCACGCCGTGGGATAAATAGTGTGCCGTGCGCGCGCTCTCGCCTCACCAAGAGTCCAAGACTAGACCGATACTGTGCTGAGACGGTGTTGGTTGGCGACATGGGCTTGCCCGCACGAGAAAAGAAGCTCCGCTTTCCGCACCCATAGGCTCCACGCGCTGCTAATCAAGAGCAACTTAACACGGCACTGCTAATTAAACCGCAACCGTAAGCCATGAATGCGGCCGGGGACCTGTGGATCCCAACTCGTACGGAGCAATTGAAAATCGCGTCATGGCACCAGATCACGGTGTCGCGTGATTTAGTGTTTATTTTTGAGCTTAATCATCGCTGGCCCAGCTCACTAATCGATCAAATTGTTGAGAGGAAAAATGAATCAACTCCATTCTTTACTAGATGGCATCTGCTATTTATACAAGGGAAAGGACACCATTGGAAAAGGTGTCTGTTCAGAGGAGGTGCCTGTTCGGCAGGAACCGACGCGGCAGTTTTACAACTGCCTGCGGTTAGTACAAGCAGGGATTAATCCCATAATTAACACATGGTTAATTAATTCTAACACTCCTCCTAATCAATGCTTGATCTTGTGAGCAGACATCATCTTGATAAAGTTTCCTCCAAAATCCTGTGGGAAAAATGAGGATAGAGGTGTTTGATATGTTGCCAAAAACTCCTTCAAACCCAGTAGAAAAAATAAGGAGAAAATGCCGCAACATATAATGATTATTGTCTGTTTAACTCAATATGAGAAAAACCCATAGAATTAAAGGACAATAAATATGTCAAATATACTTTCTTAAAAACCCCGGTGGGGAAAACAGAAAATATGACATATGGTCTTGTGTTGATATTACCTCATTAAAAACCTTCATGAGAACCTATAAAGTAAACTCATGAAGGGAAAAAGAGTATAATATGATGCTTTTAACAGGAACAATTCAGGAAGATACTCCCCCTGATTCTTGCAAATTCTGAAGCCGTCACATACCAATTCCATGAACATATTTCCGGAATATAGAAGTTGGTAGAGACTTGGTTAACAAATCAGTCACATGATTTGACTTACAAGATATGCAATATAGTGATATTGCTTATTATGTAACCTGTTTGCATCCGGGCAACACAAGCAACATTATCTTTGAGATAATGGTTGGTGGATGTAGCCATGATGTCTGTTTCGAAGACTCTTCATGAGAGGGCTACCACACCTAGTAGGAACACTAAGCTGGTCTACGATCTGACATAGTGGGGATCTGATCGATGTATCCAATGATATCGGTGTTCACATTTCTATGAAACTGAAAAACCAGGACAAAATGTTTGATGTCTTGGAGATATCGAAAGATATTCTTGAGTACCAACCAATTGTGTTTGGTGGATCCAATGGCTTATGGAACGTTGAGTCCCAATATCTCATTTCCATCATCTCTTGGTCTAAATCGATCTTTCTCTACGTCTAGAGAATGAACTACCATGAGAGTTATGGATGGATAAGATTTGTCCACAATGAATTTCTCCAATATATTTTGGATATAGACAACATAGTAAACCATAATGTAGGAATGAAGGTGCTCAAGTTGTAGTAACGAGCGGTATTTTGGTTTACCCAAATCCTTCATTTTAAACTTCGTCATTTAGATGATTACATGTGTCATCATTGTAGACACACAAATATGGATAATCATCATTGTTGGAGTAATCCTTGTGCATAAGGAACCCACTACGTCGGTTGTACCATATGTACCGACAACAATAAGTCGTATGGTGACTTACTGATTCTACACAATGTATGTTGCATTTTGTATTTCGATTCAGAATTGAGATTCCATCGGGAATCAATCATATATGTCTGAATCTAGTGATCCACATGGATATGCGATCACTACATCTATCAACTGCAGAGATAAATGATTTTGTACTGCCAATTATATAAGTTACCGGAATGAGATTCCACCTCTGGAGAATAGTTAGGTATCTGCGTAACCCTTGTGCTACAATACTTGCTCTTTGTTTCACCACCTTGTTGTTCTCAATTCCGTTTTCAGAAGAAAACTGTTGTAGGTATTGCATATGAATACCTTCCCATTATTGAGCAAGATCATTTCTACCTAGATTATACCCTTTGCTTGAGTTCAGTCCGAGTGTTGTTCACACTTTGCCATGGCCATGGTCTTTGGATCTGAATCAATTGAAAGGTTTTTTCAATCTAGTTGAGAAATGTATGTCGACAATTGTAGACTTCCGGTTATATGATTCTCCAGAATCTATATATCAATATATAGTTGATGGAAATATCCTTACCCATGGTGACTGCTCGCGATTTCCCAATGCGATTGAGTCGGGTATTCCGATGTCCCGGTCATTGTGTGCACTATGACCTGGGTTGGTGGAGGTTTCCCGTCCACTGGGTGTATACTACCCATTAGGTGTCTGCCAACGTGAAGTTGACTTGCATTTACTGATTCACAGGCCTTGATATCCTTGCTTGTGAGAAGCTGAATCCTGATGTACTTCTGCCATACATCTCCCCCTGTTGCTTTGAACGGGGAGTGGAGTGGATTTTGTTGGTACCTCCACTCTTTCAGGCATACTTTTGCAGGATTGTAGGATTGTGTGACACCTTTATAGTCAGTAAATGAATCTGGCAGGTTATTTGCAATATGTTGCAAATCTTCTAAACACATGGTTCAGCTCTTTGATTACGTGGATATGAGGCAGAAATGTGTTGAACATTCCACTAATTTCCTGGCATTCTTTATGGTACTTGAATTCTCCCCCTAATGCCTGGAAATATTCCTCATTGAATCAACATACTGACCTTGAATAACTCCCCATGTGAGGGGCTTGAGGTATTGACGGTAATACAGTTATTCCTCACATAGATCCCAACTATATGTTGAGGGGTCAATGATGTATGTCAGGGTGATGATATCGGTGTGTAACCAAATTACCGCAGATAGGAAATACTTGGTAGATTTCCACGTATCAAAGATAGAGGGGAATAAAATTATGCAGTTTGGTCATGAGCGTGTAAAACTCTATGACTCCAACCTAAAGTTGGTAAGTTGCAATTTCAAAGTAAATATCATGCAATGAGCTCAATTCTTTAGATGGGATTCTACCAAATCATTTTGAGTCTAGACATTAGGAAAATTGCTAAACTTCAATCCTAGGGCCATAGAAAAAGGCACTCAAGGAGAATTCTGCAAATGCTATCCATACGATCTGTGACCACCTGCACGCACACATGCATCAGTATGTAGGAGTATTTGATAAAGCAATGGGTCGATTTTATTAATTCAAAATAAAGCATCAAGTGAATACAAACATAATGCGCACATGCATCCGTATATATGCTGTGACAAATCTTTTAGCCCCAATCACTCCCGTGCATATTGCAAAACTAATCTGAAAGCATTGCACGGTAAATTGGACGAACCTGTTACCGAGGATCTGGTGCAGCCCGACGATGTGGTCCTCCTCCTGCTGCGAGAAGCTGCCGCGCCTGAGGTCGGGGCGGAGGTAGTTGAGCCACCGGAGGCGGCAGCTCTTACCGCAGTGGTGCAGCCCGGCCAGCCTGGGGACGGAGCTCCAGCAGCCGACGCCGTGCCGAACGATGTGGTTGTAGAGCTTCTCGTCTTCCTCGGGCGACCAGAGCCCCTTGCGGAGCTTGGGCTGCCCCACGCCACCGGAGGACGGATGTTCCATTGATTCGTCTGCGGCAGCAGCTGGCCGGCCTTGTAGCTCTTCAACGATCGATGGTTGTATATATGGTCGATCAATATGCGGTTGCTTCCTCCCGATCAATGGTCGCCTGGTGGGTATATATGGTCGGGTATATATGAGGGAAGTGTGAGTGACAACAACCGCAAGCTAACTGAGCTCCGCGAGTGAGGTGAGGCCGCGATCAAGTGGGTTCGAAGCGAGGCTCGTAGAGGCAAATACAATGGATTGGAGCAGAAGACTCCAGCAGTCTGTGGCACACGGCGGGATATAATAGTGCCCCGGGCGTCTGCGCGCTCCCGGCAAACGGGCCGTGTTAGTTTTTTTTTTGAGAATGGGGACATTGTTAGTTGGAGACATGGATTCCCACATGGCGGGTGATAGTTGCCGGTCGACTGGACCAAATTTGGGCCAGTCGACCCAGAACCATCCGATTTGATCTACTATAATCGTGCATGCACTTTGTCAACATAGGCATATGAAGGATTTCTTGCATCTTGTCGCTCCCTTTCGTCTCGTCGGTCACACACGCTCTCTGCTCACCTCCCTCGCCTGTTGTCCTTGTCGTCGGCTCCACCCATGCAATAGATGCACCCTACGGTTGCAGCCCCGATTCTCGGGGTCACGACCCTGACAATGAGTATTAGGGGTATGAAAGAGAGGGCAGAGCCTAGCTACAGCGCAGGTGTAACACTTGGTGTTTAACGAGTTCAGGGCCCTCTCGAAGGAGGTAACAACCCCACGTTTCGTGCCTTGAGGCTTTGTTTTCTTGAGGGGTATGATTATAGAGATTGCTTAACCCTGGCTTAGGAGGACGAGTGCAACTTATATAGAGTGCGCTGCAGCTCCCTGTACTCCACGTCGCCGAGGCACTTAATGCTCATAACTACAACAGTTACAGGTGTAAAGCGCCACGAGTACAGCAGTTACACGTAATGGTAGACTTGACTCTACTTTAAAGATGACTTGGGATTTCTCGACCGTTGCAGCTCCCATGTCGTCCCTTCACCTCTAGTCCGAGTGATTGTGGTCATGCTGACTGACAGGTGGTCGTCCGAGTGCCGTCGAGGCATCCGAGTGGACCTCCTGTTGTTCGCATCCAAATGCTCGTGTGGTCCTGAGACCCACCAATGATGATGTGGGGCCCACTTAATGTTAGGTCCTTGACCCTACCCGTAGTTGGTGACCTCATCATTAGCCCCCGAATCGGTTGAGGTTTTGTAGGGCAGACGGACCGAGCTTTCGGCTTGATCCGAGTGCTTTTGGAGCACTCGGAATATGTTTCCTAATCATGGTACACCGCTGCTTAGATGAAAACACAATGAATTCTTGACCAAAAGGTTTCCCGGATGACCAGGTGTTGTTGATCGCCGAGAAAAACCTGGTGGCACTCATTTGTCTCTCGGAGGAGATAGACTTGAGGTCCGAGTGAGGACATGCCATTATAACCCGAGTGGTGACGTCGGCGCGTTGTCTGACTTCTCGGGAGATGCCACTCCTTATCCTAGGGGAACACCGCGCAGGCCATCTACGGGTCCAGATTTACGAGTCACGCGCCTTGGAGCCTAATGAAAGGGCCAAGTCAACCCATGGAGGGGCGTCAAGCTCATCTCATAGCAATCCCGAAGAAGACTTCAGTTGGGTATTTAGCGTGGCTGAGTGCATGGGTCCCCGCGGAGGGTAGTCAGCCGGGCTGGCAGACGTCCTTTAGGAAAGGGACTGCGAGCGATCAATCAGATTGATTCACCCCCAAAGTCACGGGATTCAAATTTGCTTGTGCTCGTCCAGAAGCAATAACGTCGTGGGTTAGTGGGGAAAGTGGGGGCACGATGCCTCGACTTTTGCCCATGAGAAATGCCACGTGCCACTGTTGTTCTGCGCGAAACCTCGCTGTGCGCACCGCCGATCTAGAGATCTGCGACAAGAGATCCGCCCCGCGATTTTCATCGACGATATAAGAGAAATCTGGGTTGGACCTCCTGATCCCCTTTTCTACCTCGACTCCTTTGCTTCCCCTTCCACCCGAGCGCATCGAGTAGTCGAAGCCATGGCGAAGAACTCCATAGCCAAGGCAGAGAAAGCAAAGAAGGATAGGAAGGCGACCTCCTCGGGCTCTGCCTCATCGGCTGGGGGCGCATTAGGGGATTAGATCCCCTCACGCATCTCGGCCAAGGGGCTGGAGGACCTGGCCGCGGAGGGACTCATCCCGCAGGATGGGTGGCATTGTTTGAAGGCAGGGGAGGTCGAGCCGGCACTGTAGGGGGGCGAGCGCGTTCTCCTGGTGACCCACATCGAGAGAGGTTTTTTGATGCCACCCACCCTTTTTCGGGCTTTTCTGGACTATTTCGGAGTACAACTCCATCATCTTCCTCCAAATGATGTGATTTACCTTTCGGCTTTCATCTCTCTTTGTGAGAATTTCCTTGGCTGTCACCCCAAATGGGGCCTCTTCAAGCATATCTTCACCTGTTGGTTGATGACCGTGAAAAGGGATTCACCGACTGGCGAGAAGACCCATGTCACTCAGTTGTGCGGTGGCTTAGGAATCTAGCTCCGGGGCGGCAGTGCCTTCCCAAAGATGAGTTTTCCCGACTCGGTCAAGGGATGGCAGGGAACTTAGTTCTCCTGCAGGGAGGTCCCCGGGGCTAATACCCAGTCGGGCCTCCCCCCCTTGTAGTCGGATGAGGGGGTGAGGGCTCCTAAGTCCCTTACAGGGATGAAGGAGGAGAAGACGGAGGTCGACATCCTCGCCAGTGATCTTTCAGGGCCGTAAATGCCTGCGTGAATGGGATGGAACTGCTGGACACGTTTATCACTCGGCGGATCCAGCCCCTGTAGGCCAGAGCCCATCCTATGTGGATGTACGAGGAGCCGAGTGACCCCACGCGGTGCACCCACAGGAGCTTGACGATAAGGACGTGGCGGCCAAGATCAAATCAATCACTTGCGCTCGAGACAACCCACAGGGGGAGGGGGTGAAATGTGCCTCCATACTCCAAGGACTTGTCGCCAGTTGGTAAATTGCTTTTGCACAATCAGACCATCCGTATATTACTTCCTGTGCACCTGATTCTTTTGTTGTGATATCTCTATTCCTCCAGAGCTTTCAGCATATGATCTCTCGCCTGAGGATGTGACAAGTGACACCGAGTGTCAGTACTCGGAGCTAGATGATGACAATGATGAAAGTGACGAGGATCAGAGCTCTGAAGACGGTGAGGAGGCCAGGTTTTCACCGTCCTATGAGGCTCCCAAGAAACTTAGCTACAAGACATCAACGACGTCACTGGACCCGAATGCTCGCAAGAAGGACCAGGGCGAGACCGATGCGGCGGATGCCGCCACCTCCAAAGGTACAGAGTGTCAACTGATTTATGTTTTTGGATTTCCATCCGATTGATTCCCTCTGATGTATCAACTTACATGCTCGTGAAAAGTCAATTGAGGTAATCCATTTGGACGATGATGACAAGGCCGACCCGCCCAACCCAGAGGCCGACAAGAGGGTGGCGACCAACGTCAACGTGGTGATGCAGGGAGCCTCCCCTCATCGAGTGGAGCATGTTTCGCTTGCCAAAACCGTTGCGAGGACCTCTGGACTGAGTCCTATGGCCCAAAGCAGCTCCGCGTCTGCGACCATCGTGGTTCCGACTCCAAGGCCTGCGCCTGTACCAACATCGACTTCAATCGCTGCCTTCCCCCTGTACCATGTCCCAGAAGACCAAGTGGGGGCAAGCAAGGAGGCTCTTATCCAGGCCAAGCTAACGTGCGAGTGGTTGAAGGACGCATACGATGCCAGCGAGGCGCTGCAGACCAACTTCTGAGTAACTACCACTATGAATATGATTTCCAGTCAAAGTGTTTGAATTTTGCTTTTCTTCTTCATGGTCTAAATGGTCCGTAGTACTTCTGCTAGTGGGTTTGCATGGAGCACACCCACTAGGTGTCTTATTTCTAGTGGGGGCAGGCTGAGTGCATCCGCTGGGTGTAGTCCCTAAGGCTCCAGTTGACTGGAAGCAGTCGGCGGGAGTCTTAGAGCTAGTTTTTCACCATTATCACTCGGACTCCGTCAGGGCGTTTCTGAGTGTTTATGGTTCTAGTGGGGGCACGCTGAGTGCACCCACTGGATGTAGTCCCTGAGGCTACCGTAGACTGGATGCCGTTGTTGGTAGTCTTTAGAGTTTCTCCTTGTTGTTCCTTTTTTTAGCCCAACATGGGTCACTTTCCAATGGGGTCATGCTCAGTGCACCCACTGGGTGTAGTCCCAGAGACTACCATTGATTGTAGGCAATCAGCGGTAGTCTATAGAACTATATCTGTCACATGGCATTCGGAGTGCGCCGCCACACTCGGCTAACAAGTGGACCGTCTGATGAGACGAAGGTTAGGATGTTGTTACCATCGATCTTCTTCATTGCCGACTCAGAGGTCAGCCGAATGGTCGAAGATAAAGGTGTTGTTGTCCTCGATCTTCTTCATTGCCGACTCGGAGGTCAGCCAAATAATCGAAGATCAGGGTGTTTTCCTTGATCTTTTTCATTGCTGACTCGGAAGTCAACCAAATGATCATGGACTTCAATTTAATTGATGTTCATCTTGTTCATGTCTCTTGACTGATTGCCTTCTTGTCTAGTAGAGAGAGCCTGTGAGCTGGGATCACACTATGCCACCTTGGAGAAGGAAGTGTCATCACTTCGAGTGGATCTTGATGCAGAGAAAAACAAGAATGCTCGACTAGAGAAGGAGAAGAAGACTGAGGGAGTCCTGGACTAGGGGGTGTCCGGATAGCCGAACTATCATCATCGGCCGGACTCCAAGACTATGAAGATACAAGATTGAAGACTTCGTCCCGTGTCCGGATGGGACTTTCCTTGGCGTGGAAGGCAAGCTTGGCGATACGGATATGTAGATCTCCTACCATTGTAACCGACTCTGTGTAACCCTAGCCCTCTCCGGTGCCTATATAAACCGGATGGTTTTAGTCCGTAGAATAACAACAATAACAACAATCATACCATAGGCTAGCTTCTAGGGTTTAGCCTCCTTGATCTCGTGGTAGTCTACTCTTGTAATACCCACATCATCAATATCAATCAAGCAGGACGTAGGGTTTTACCTCCATCAAGAGGGCCCGAACCTGGGTAAAACATCGTGTCCCTTGTCTCCTGTTACCATCCGCCTAGACGCACAGTTCGGGACCCCCTACCCGAGATCCGCCGGTTTTGACACCGACATTGGTGCTTTCATTGAGAGTTCCTCTGTGTCGTCACCGATAGGCTCGATGGCTCCTTCGATCATCAAGAACGACGCGGTCCAGGGTGAGACTTTTCTCCCCGGACAGATCTTCGTATTTGGTGGCTTTGCACTGCGGGCCAATTCGTTTGGCCCCATGATACGTGACGACAACCGTCGCACCGGACACATTAAGTCCGGCCGGGCCGAACACAGTAGACAAAGCTCGTTGGAGCTCCGTCGCGATATAGCCCAATACAGAGGCGCCACACACCCACTATGCTTCAGAGATGAAGTAATGGATCATCAAATCCCCGAAGGGTTTAAAGCCGTGAATATTGAATCCTATGATGGCACAACAGACCACGCGGTTTGGATCGAAGACTATCTCCTTCATATCCACATGGCCCGCGGTGACGATCTTCACGCCATCAAATACCTCCCACTCAAGCTTAAAGGACCAGCCCGGCATTGGCTTAACAGCTTGCCAGCAGAATCAATTGGGTGTTGGGAGGACCTGGAAGCCGCATTCCTGGATAACTTCTAGGGCATGTATGTGCGACCACGAAACGCTGACGACCTAAGCCACATAATTCAGCAGCCAGACGAATCGGCCAGACAATTCTGGACACGGTTCTTAACTAAGAAAAATCAAATCATCGACTGTCCGGGTGTGGAGGCCCTCGCGGCCTTCAAACATAACATCCGCGACGAGTGGCTTGCCCGGCACCTGGGACAGGAAAAGCCGAAATCCATGGCAGCCCTCACATCACTCATGACCCGCTTTTGCGCGGGAGAGGACAGCTGGCTAGCCCGCAGCAACAACCTCAGCAAAAATTCTGGCAGTCCGGATACAAAGGACCGCAATGGCAGGTCGCGTCGCAACAAGAACAAATGCCGCATTAACGACGACAATAATGAGGATACGGCAGTCAATGCCGGATTCAGAGGCTCCAAACCCGGTCAGCGGAAAAAGCCATTCAAAAGAACTACTACGGGTCCGTCCAATTTGGACCGAATACTCGATCGCTCGTGCCAGATACACGGCACCCCCGAAAAGCCAGTCAACCACACCAACAGGGACTGTTGGGTATTCAAGCAGGCAGGCAAGCTACTTGCTGAAAACAATGGCAAGGGGCTGCATAGCGACGACGAAGAAGAGACCCGACCGCCGAACAATAGAGGACAAAAGGGTTTCCCCCCACAAGTGCGGATGGTGAATATGATATACGCAACCCACATACCCAAGAGGGAGCGGAAGCGTGCATTCAGGGACGTATACGCGATGGAGCCAGTCGCCCCGAAGTTCGACCCATGGTCCTCCTGCCCGATCACTTTTGATCGAAGGGACCACCCCACCAGCATCCGCCATGGCGGATTCGCCGCATTGGTTTTAGACCCAATCGTCGATGGATTTCACCTCACCAGAGTCTTGATGGACGGCGGCACCAGCCTGAACCTGCTTTATCAGGACACAGTGCGCAAGATGGGCATAGACCCCTCAAGGATTAAACCCACAAAGACGACCTTCAAAGGCGTCATACCAGGTGTAGAGGCCAATTGTATGGGCTCAGTCACACTGGAAGTGGTCTTCGGATCCCCGAATAACTTTCGAAGCGAGGAGTTAATCTTTGACATAGTTCCGTTCCGCAGCGGCTATCATGCTCTGCTCGGACGAACCGCGTTTGCAAAGTTCAACGCGGTGCCGCATTACACATACCTCAAGCTCAAGATGCCAGGCCCTCGAGGAGTCATCATGGTCAACGGAAACACCGAACGCTCCCTCCGAACGGAGGAACATACAGCAGCTCTCGCGGCAGAAGTACAATGCAGCCTCTTAAGGCAATTCTCGAGTCTGGCCGTTAAGCGACCGGACACGGCTAAACGCGCCCAGAGTAACCTACAACAAGACCACTTGGCACGTTCCGAGCACATGTAGCAATGCGGCCCCAACCCCAGCCCTCGCAAGATCGCAAGACTGGTCCTTCGCGTACATCATTACGCTCTGGAGATACCATGGGCTTAGGGGAAGGGGCACGACCACGACAGGCCCAGAATGCGGCTCAACCACATCAGGGGCTCCCAAGTGTGTCATTTCTTTTTTTTTCTTTTTCTTTCTTACCCACAGGACTCCGTTCACCAGAGGCCCTGTCCGGCAGTAGACCGGCCGAACTCACGATGCAACAGCCAGGGAAGATGAAAGGCTATGACGAATATCCTGGTGGTCACCATTACGAGCACTAAATCTATTTTATACACCATTCCGCAGCCTACCCCTGGAGGGGGACATGTTTAATAGTCCCATCCCTTGCCTTCTTGTCTAATGATCATGGACTTCAATTTAATTGATGTCCATCTTGTTCATGTCTCTTGACTGATTGCCTTCTTGTCTAGTAGAGAGAGCCTGTGAGCTGGGATCACACTACACCGCCTTGGAGAAGGAAGTGTCATCACTCCGAGTGGATCTTGATGCAGAGAAAAGCAAGAATGCTCGACTAGAGAAGGAGAAGAAGACTGAGGGAGTCCTGGACTAGGGGGTGTCCGGATAGCCGAACTATCATCATCGGCCGGACTCCAAGACTATGAAGATACAAGATTGAAGACTTCGTCCCGTGTCCGGATGGGACTTTCCTTGGCGTGGAAGGCAAGCTTGGCGATACGGATATGTAGATCTCCTACCATTGTAACCGACTCTGTGTAACCCTAGCCCTCTCTGGTGCCTATATAAACCGGATGGTTTTAGTCCATAGAATAACAACAATAACAACAATCATACCATAGGCTAGCTTCTAGGGTTTAGCCTCCTTGATCTCGCGGTAGATCTACTCTTGTAATACCCACATCATCAATATCAATCAAGCAAGACGTAGGGTTTTACCTCCATCAAGAGGGCCCGAACCTGGGTAAAACTTCGTGTCCCTTGTCTCCTGTTACCATCCGCCTAGACGCATAGTTCGGGACCCCCTACCCGAGATCCGCCGGTTTTGACACCGACAAAGACCCTGGGAGGTTAGTTGAATTTCCTTCGTCGGTCATTTGCATTTCATTTTCTCCCTTGAGCCGAGTCAATCCACTTGGACAGGTGTTCATAGCAAGAAAATGCCCAACTTGTAAAGAGGCTCTTGACTTCTATTTCTTTAGACACCATGAACCAGGCCCTAGAAGAAAAGGATAAGTAGCTGGCGCTAGACTAGAAGGTGGCCAAGACAAAGACCAAGCTTAGTGAGGAGAAGCTGGCATCAGTAGGCAAGCTGGAGAAGGATATCAAGACCCTCAAAGTTGCCACTGCTGCGGTGACAGGTGAATCCTCTGAGTGGGAGAAAAAAATGCAAGGATCAGGCTGGTGCCTTTGAGCAGGAGAGGAATACCTTGGAGGAGAAGGTCACCCAGCTCCTCGAGAACAAGAATGCACTCGAGAAGTACATCGATGATTTCTGCTCGGAGATGAATGTGAAGCTTGCTGGTAAGTCCTTCAACCGAGTGCAGCTCATTTGCTCTCATATTTGTTCAATCATTGACTTCTGGTGTTGTTTCCTCATGACAGAATACTGTCTCAATGAGGAGCTGGAGAAAGGGCGTATCGTGCAGGACCTGGACCCCAAAAGGCAGCTTACGAATGACAAAGCCGCCTCACCATCCTCCGAGTGGATGAACACCTCAACAATGCCCTAGGCTACATCATTTGTCCGTGTGGCGCCATGGGAAGAATTGACAAGGAGTTATAGCCCGGCGAGTCCGTCCAGGCGGATCTAGAGTCAATGAGACACGACTGAATGAAGTCACTTCCCGAGTGTAGGCGTGGAAGAAGTCGGCGGCTCGCAGTGGTGCTGATGTGTACGAGGCACTGGTCCGTGTCCATTGCAAGGATGTGTACGAGGAGAAGTTGAAGACTCTCCGCGTGGTGAACAAGAAGAAACTCAAGTTTGAGGACTTCATAGAGACACTCGCCGAGGCCGCCACATGCATTGCCGATGGGATCGATCTGGAGTCCTTCGTCGAGCCGGCCAGCCCTCCAGATGCATGAAAAACTTTCTTGACTTAAATTTGGCTCAGAATGTTGGGTGGTTAATGTAACCTTAAAATCTAACAAGCTTTGAGATCGTTTACATTGCTTTTTTCCATTGAATATTCCAAATGCTTTTAGTCACCATTCGGTGGCTTGTTTGATTGACTTAGGCGAAAGCTGATTCGTGACTAAGTCCCCGAGTTTGAAACATGTCCCCACTTGGAATGTATTGAACTTAGGCAAAACACGGTGCACGGCTAAGCCCCCGAGTGTGGAGCGTGTCCTCACTCGGAACACCTTGAACTAAGGTGAAAACTAGTTCACAGCTAAGCCCCCGAGTGTGGAGTGTGTCCTCACTCGGAATGTATTGAACTTAGGTGACAACTGGTTCATAGCTAAACCCCCGAGTGTCGAACGTGTCCTCACTCGGAATGTATGGAACTTTAGGTTAAAACTGGTTCACAGCCAATCCCCTGAGTGCGGAGCATGTCCACACTTGGAATGTATTGAACTTAGGTGAAAACTGGTTCACAGCTAAGCCCCCAAGTGTGGAGTGTCCTCACTCGGAATGTATTGAACTTAGGTGAAAACTGGTTCACGGCTAACCTCCGACTGTGGAGCATGTCCTCACTCGGAATGTTTTGAACTTAGGTGAAAATTGATTCATAGCTAAGCCCCCGAGTGTGGAGCGTGTCCTCACTCGGGATGTTTTGAACTTAGGTCAAAACAGGTGCACAACTAAGCCCCCGAGTATGGAGCGTGTCCTCACTCAGAATGTTTTGAACTTAGGTGAAAACTGGTTCACATCTAAGACAAGCCAATCACCTACTGGGTGTGTGTTAGTTTCCGAATGCGGTTAGTCACCTGAGTGAAAATTGCGGCTCTAAGCCGAACTAGACGATATACAGGAAAATCAAGACTTTTATTCATCTAAGTTCATTCGGCAAACTATTACAATGGGAAATTTTATACGAAGTGTAAAACTTGCGGAGTAGATCCGCGTTCCAAGCCCTGGGATCTTCTATCCCTTTGCTGAAATTGTAGAGTCGGTTGGCTCCATTATTCAGGACCTTTGATATGGCAAAAGGCCCTTCCCATGGAGCGTGAGGCTTCAGTTGATCTACTCAGAGGACCAAATCACCTTCCTAGAAGGCTCGTCCCCTGACATGTCTATCATGATAGCGACACATATCTTGTTGGTACAATGTCGACCCGATGAGCGATAACTCACGTTCTTCTTCTAGGAGATCAAGGTCGTCTTGTCGTGCTTCTTCAGCTTCGGCATCCGAGTATAGATCCACTCGAGGGCAGTTGTGAAGAAAATCACTCGGCAAGACTGCTTCCGACCCGTACACCATGAAGAATGGAGTGCGATTCGTGGAATAGTTCGGGGTCGTCCGCAAGCCCCAGATGACCGATGGTAACTAATACGTCTCCAACGTATCTATAATTTATGAAGTATTCATGCGATGTTTTTTTGAAAAGACAGTAGGATAGGCTCCTACTGGTTGTATATATTACTTTCTTTTGTAACTGGTTACAATGTTACATAGAAGAATACATGGTGGTGTGTTATCATCCCTCCACCCCCAGGTGGGAGTGGAGTTATAGATGATCAACCAGAACAAGAGTTGGCTATACAAAGATCAGGGGGGTTAGGCTAGTGAGTCACAGAAATTAGTTACAAAAGATATTTGTGTCTCCTTCACCCTGTATTGGAGTAGGCCAAAGTCAGTCTTGAAACGTGTCAACCAGGAAACAATTCTTGGGTTGAACCCTCTGAAGTGTTTATTATTGCGCTCCTTCCATAAACTCCAAGCTGCTGTGAGAAAAATTTCCATGAAGAGATGTCGACGACCAGACTCATTTATTTGTGTGAGCATATCAAGCCTGGAGTCAAACTCCGGCCATGCAATGTCAATTTTCTCCCAGCAAGCTTTACTGAATGGGCATGTGAAGAACATATGGTCCACTGTCTCCTCAATTTGTTGTCCACAGAGGAGGCAGTCAAAAACCTCACCAATGTTGTAGTGACGAAGCTTCAGCATGTTCCTTGTGTTCAGGCGGTCAAGAAGTAACAGCCAGCCGAAAACTTAGATTTTCATGGTGCTTTCACAACTATTCTATATAATTTTGGTATGATTTGAATGACACTAACCTGGACTGACACTGTTTTCAACAGAACTACTGTGGTATTGTTTTTTGTGCAGAAATAGAAGTTCTCAGAATGGGCAAAAACTTTTTGACAATTTTTTTGGAACAAAAGAGAACCCCGAAGCTTCGTGGGCAAGCCAGAAGAGTCACGAGGGCCCCACAAGCCACCAGGCGCGTCCAGGGGGATGGTGGCACTGCGGTGGCTTGTGGGCCCACCTTAGCCCATCTTAGCGTGAGACCGACGCCAAAAAATCCAATAAATAGAGAAACCACCAGAAATAACCCTAGAACTCCGTCTCCGCCGCTGCAAGCCTATGTAACTTTGAAATACCATCTGGGGCCCTGTTCTTGCACCCTGTCGGAGGGGGAAATCATTCTTGGAGCCCATCTTCGTCATCCCGGCGGCCACCATGACAAGGAGGGAGTAGTTCATCCTCGAGGCTAGCGGTATGCGGTATGTACTAGTAGCTATGTGTTTCATCTCTCTTTCTCTCTCTCTCTCTCTCTCTCTCTCGTGTTCTTGATTTGGAATGATCTTGATGTACCATGAGCTTTGTTAATATAGTTGGATCATATGGTGTTTTCCCCTCTTTATCTTGTTGTGATGAATTGAGTTTTTACCTTTGAGGTTTCACTATTATCAGAGCAAATACTTTCATGGATTTAAGAACACTTGATGTATGTCTTGCATATGAATACCCGTGGTCACAATGGGTGTTCAATTGATTCACTTGATATATGTATTGGCACTCAACTCGCGGATTCCCGATGTGACATTGGGGTAATCTATGCATAGGGATTGATGCCCGTTTTCGTCCTATGTTCTCCGGTAGAAATCTTGGGGCATTCTTTGAAGTTCTTTGTGTTGGATTGAATATTATGAATCTGAAGATGTTTGATACATATCGTATAATTAACTCATGGATACTTGTGGTAACATTGGAGTATCTAGGTGACATTAGAGTTGGTTGATGCGTATCATATGGTGTTATTTTAGTACAAACTCTAGGGATATTCCTGAAACTTTTAGGCATAACTTTGAGGTGGTTTCATACCCTACAAACAATTTCATCTTATGTTCTCCGCTAGATAAGAAATTTGGAGTGATTCTTTGTATCACATCGATGGATGGTTATATTATTCAATTATGTTAGCTCTATTAAGAGATTGCACTCGTGAAAGTATGAACCCTGGGCATGCTTGTTTTCAAGCATTGCAATACTGTTTGTGCTCCATTTTATCACTTGCTACCTTGCTGTTATTACATTTTCAGAATACATAAACCTTTATATATTGTCCATACGAACTACACTTGTATCACCATCTATTCACCGAACTAGTGCACCTATACAATTTACCATTGTATTTGGTGTGTTGGGGACACAAGAGATTTCTTGTATTTGATTGCAGGTTTGTTTGAGAGAGACCATATTCATCCTACGCCTCCCACATATTTATAAACCCTAGGTCATCCACTTGTGGGAAAATTGCTACTGTCCTACTAAATTCTGCGCTTGGAGGCCCAACATGAGTCTACAAGAATAAGTTGTGCAGTAGGCATCAAGCTGTTTTCTAGCACCGTTGTCGGGGAGGTAACTGCTTGAAGATATATATTAGATCTTGAAATCAAATCTTTTAGTTTCTTGTTTTGTCACTAGTTTGGTTTTTAAAAGAAAACTACGCAAAATGTAATTGACGTTGTTGATACGTCTCCAACGTATCTATAACTTTTTATTGTTCCATGTTATGATATTATCTGTTTTGTATGTTTTATATGCATTAATATGCTATTTTATATTATTTTTGGGACTAACCTATTAATCGAGAGCCCAGTGCCAGTTTCCGTTTATTTGCCTAATTTAAAGTTTCGCAGAAAAGAAATACCAAACAGAGTCCAAACGAAATGAAACTTCCGTGATGATCTTTCTTGGACCAGAAGCAAACCAGAAGACTTGGAGACGAAGTCAGAGACGCAACAAGGTGGACACAAGGGTGGAGGGCACGCCCAGGGGGTAGGGCGCGCCCCTACCTCGTGTGCCCCCCGTGGGTCTCCTGACCCACGAAACCACTTTTCCACCACGGCAACCTTTTGTACCTGGGAGATCCCATCTAGGGACCTTTTCGGGCATCTTGCCAGAGGGAGATTCGATCACAGAGGGCTTCTACATCAACACAATTGCCTCTCCGATGAAGCGTGAGTAGTTTACCACAGACCTTCGGGTCCATATATAGCTAGTAGCTAGATGGATTCTTCTCTCTCTTTGATTCTCAATGCCATGTTCTCCTCGATGTTCTTGGAGATCTAGTCGATGTAATATTCTTTTGCATTGTGTTTATCGAGATCCGATGAATTGTGGATTTACGATCAGATTATCTATGAATATTATTTGGTTCTCCTCAGAATTCTTATATGCATGATTTGATATATTTGCAAGTCTCTTCGAATAATCGGTTTAGTTTGGCCTACTAGATTGGGTTTTCTTGCAATGGGAGAAGTGCTTGGCTTTGGGTTCAATCTTGCGGTCTCCTTTCCCAGTGATAGTAGGGGTAGCAAGGCACATATTGTCTTGTTGCCATCGAGGATAAAAAGATGGGGTTTCAATCATATTTCTTGAGTTAATTACTCTACATCATGTCATCTTACTTAATGCGTTACTATGTTCTTTATGAACTTATTACTCTAGATGCAGACATGAGTTAGTTGTTGTGTGGAGTAATAGTAGTAGATGCAGAATCATTTCGGTCTACTTGACACGGACGTGAGGCCTGTGTTCATGATCGTTGCCTTAGATATCATCATAATTATGCGCTCTTCTATACTCGGCAGTAATTTGTTCACCCACCGTAATATTTGCTATCTTGAGAGAAGCCACTAGTGAAACCTATGGCCCCCGGGTCTCTTTTCCATTATATTGAATCTCTTTTATATCATACTAGTTTCCGATATGCTATTTTGCAACCTTTTACTTTCCGATCTATAAACCAAAAATACCAAAAGTAATTACTTTACCATTTATCTATCAATATCAGATATCACTTTTGCAAGTAACCGTGAAGGGATTGACAACCCCTTTATCGCGTTGGGTGCAAGTTGTTGATTGTTTGTGCAGGTATTCGGTGACTTGTGCATTGTCTCCTACTGGATTGATACCTTGGTTCTCAAAGCTGAGGGAAATATTTACTCTACTTTGCTACATCACCCTTTCCTCTTCAAGGGAAAACCAAGGCAAGCTCAAGAGGTAGCAATAAGGATTTTTGGCGCCGTTGCCGGGGAGATCTACGTCATGTCAAGACCATACCAAGTACCCATCATAAACTCTTCTCTCTTGCATTACATTATTCGTCATTCGCCTCTCGTTTTCCTCTCCCCCACTTCTAAAACTATTTTCAAAAAAATTTCCTTTTCTTCGCCCCTCTTCCGTTCGTCTTTTTCGCTCGCTTCTTGTGTGCTTGTGTGTTGGTGTGCTGGTTTGCTTTGATGGCACAACCAAAGGCGTTGATCCCCACCTTAGGAGGTTGGAAGAGATTGAAAATAATGTTAGAAGTTTTGTATCTTTACAATTTGAGCATAATAATTTCTTTAGAAACGATCTTAAAGAAAAAAAGTTTTTTGGAGTATATGAATAAAGAACTTGATGATTTGTCTAATGAATTTTATGATTTGAAATCTCAGTTTGCTCATCTTGAAAACTTAGTAGGCCAAATTTCTGGTAAACAAGCCACCTTAGTTTATAAGATGGCCGCTAAACCTGAGGCTCTAAATAACAATGATGAAGATCTAAAAGTGATTGATGTGAATCCTATTAAATCTTTGTTTTCCAATATGAATCTTGATAAAGATGGGACTGGAGATGAGTGAACTTTAGTTAAAAGACGTCTCAATGATTCGGAGTTTTTAGATCTAGATGCAAAAATTGATAAAAGTGGGATTGGAGAGGTCAAGACTTTAAGTAGCAATGAACCCACTCTTTTGGATTTCAAGGAATTGAATTATGATAATTGTTCTTTAGTAGATTGTATGTCCTTGTTGCAATCTGTGTTAAATTCTCCTCATGCTTATAATCAAAACAAAGCTTTTACTAAACATATCGTTGATGCTATGATGCAATCTTTTGAAGAAAAGCTTGAATTAGAAGTTTCTGTCCCTTATGATGAGTGGGAATGCTATGCTTTGTTTGATTTGGGTGCTAGTGTTTCCATGATTCCAAGAACTTTGTGTGATGTGTTAGGTTTCCGTGAATTTGATGATTGTTCTTTAAATTTGCATCTTACGGGTTCCACTATTAAGAAACCTATGGGAAGGCTTAATGATGTTCTTATTGTTGCAAATAGGAATTATGTGCCCGTAGATTTCATTGTTCTTGATCTATATTGCAATCCTACATGTCCTATTATTCCTGGTAGACCTTTCCTTAGAAGGATTAGTGCAATTATTGATATGAAAGAAGGAAACATTAGATTCCAATTCCCGTTAAGGAAAGGCACGGAACACTTTCCTAGGAACAAAATTAAATTGCCATATGAATCTATCATTAGAGCCACTTATGGATTGCATCGCGGAAGCACAATGAATCGTGCCCTACGGTAGCATCGATGATTTGATTGATGCGGGGAAGGGGGAAAGGATCCTTTGGACAAGCCTTGTTAAGGTCTTTAAAATCAACACACAGGCGCCAGGATTTGTCCTTTTTTGGTACCATTACCAGGTTTGCTAGCCAGTCCGGATGTTTTATGTCTCTGATGAATGCGGCTTCTAATAGTTTGGCTAGCTCCTCTCCCATTGCCTGTCTTTTGGGTTCGAAAAATCACCGAAGAGCCTGTTTGACTGGCTTGAATCCTTTTAGGATGTTTAGGCTGTGTTCTGCCAACCTGCATGGGATTCCTGGCATATCTGAAGGGTGCCAGGCAAAGATGTCCCAATTTTCCCGAAGGAATTCTCGTAGTGCGGCGTCTACATTAGGGTTTAGTTGTGCCCCAATGGAGGCCGTCTTTGTGGGGTCCATTGGATGGACTTGGAATTTGACTATTTCGTCCGCTGGCTTAAAAGAGATGGACTTGGATCTCTTATCGAGTATCACATCGTCCCTGTTCACCATGGAGCGCAGCGCAGTGAGTTCCTCTGCCGCTAGGGCTTCGGATAGTGCCTCTAGGGATAGTGCGGCTGTCTTATTCTCGGCGCGGAGTGCTATGTCCGGATCACTGGCAAGAGTGATGATTCCATTGGGCCCGGGCATTTTAAGCTTCATGTACCCGTAATGGGGTATAGCGTGAAAAATTATGAATGCCTCTCGCCCTAATAAAGCGTAATATCCGCTGCTGAACGGGGCAACTTGGAATGTGACCTCCTCGGACCTGTAATTGTCTGGCGAGCCGAACACCACATCCAGTGTAATTTTTCCTGTGCAGCGTGCTTCCCGACTAGGGATTATTCCTCTAAAGGTTGTGCTGCTTCGCTCAATGCGGCTCCAGTCTATCTCCATTTTTCGAAGGGTTTCTTCGTAGATGAGGTTTAATCCGCTGCCGCCATCCATGAGTACCTTAGTAAGGCGAAAGTCGTCCACTATTGGACTGAGGACCAATGCGGCTGGTGCTCGGGCTGTTCGGAATTTAGGTTCGTTGCTGGCGTTGAAGGTGATAGCCGTGTCGCTCCATGAGTTTATTGTTGCTACTTGGTAGACTTCGGCAAGGCTGCGGAGTGTTCGTTTCCACATATTATTTGATGCGAAAGTCTCGAAGACTGTTAATACCGTACTGGTACTGTTGGGGTGGTTCTCTGGGGCTAGATGTTCTTCGCCACTTTTGGCCACCTACCGTAGTATACAACATGCTCGAAGGCTATGCGTTGGAGTGGCGCCCTCTGTACTATGGATTTTACAGGGTCCGCTGAGCCATCCCTCCAGTACGGTTCTATGCCCTTTAGGGGGTTTTTGCTTTTTGGTTTTTGTCCCAGGTGCTTGAGCATGATGCACCCTTTTATTTCGGACTAGGGTTGTGTTCGGAGCCGGATGGTCCCAAAACTTGGTTTCGGTTTTCCAGGCACTCTCCATCGCACAGTACTTTCATACTATAGACGCCAGGTCAGAGAAGCGTGTAATTTCATGACGACTTATGGCGTTCATGATTCCCTTGTCCGTGCAATTGTTGCAGAAAATTAAGATTGCGCTTTCCTCACGGCAGTCCTTTATCCTGTCCATAACCAGGAGGAATCTGGCCCAGTAATGATGTACTGTTTCATCGGGCTCTTGCCGTATTTGAGATAGATCGCTTGTGTTTGGGTGGGCGGGTGGAATTAAATTCGGAACCCCGCCCAATCTGAGGCTCAAGGGCCGAGGAGTTTCCGGATTTGGAAGCTTGGGTTGCTGGATGCTGTCCAACGAATCTGGTCTGCTGCCTGACTTTAGGTTCCGTACTTGACTGACGTCCGTCCCTCCGTGGGAATCCGGCAAGGAGGGATCAGGAATCCGGACGTAACTAGTCTTTAATATAGAAGAAGAGTCGCCACGCTGTTCCTCTACCATGGCAACGTGGTGGGTAGCCTGGGGAGAGTTGATCTCTCTCAGATCGGTTTTAAGCCCAATCTGATCGTAGTCTGTAGCGACTCCCAGGGCGGCGACCCAAGAGCTCGTTTATAGAGGAGAGCTACATCGGATCTAGCTGCTCGGAGAGTTCCGAGTTGACATGAAGATCGCTTTTGATGACCCGAGAGGTCATTGTCGGAGCGGTGGCCGAACAGGCGGTCATAAGAAAACCACCTAGCCGGATAGTTTGGCCGGTGGCCAAAGATCCTTTGGCAATGGTACCATACTTAAAGACGGGAAGAGGCATCCTTCTTGATTGCGACGGCACAGAGGAACTCTCAATGAAAGCACCAATGTCGGTGTCAAAACTGGCGGATTTCGGGTAGGGGGTCCCGAACTGTGCGTCTAGGCGGATGGTAATAGGATACAAGGGACACGATGTTTTACCCAGGTCTGGGCCCTCTCGATGGAGGTAAAACCCTACGTCCTGCTTGATTAATATTGATGATATGGGTAGTACAAGAGTAGATCTACCACGAGATCAAGGAGGCTAAACCGTAGAAGCTAGCCTATGGTATGATTGTTGTTCGTCCTATGGACTAAAACCCTCCGGTTTATATAGACACTGGAGAGGGATAGGGTTACACAGAGTCGGTTACAATGGTAGGAGATCTACATATCCGTATCTCCAAGCTTGCCTTCCACGCCAAGGTAAGTCCCATCCGGACACGGGACGAAGTCTTCAATCTTGTATATTCATAGTCTTGGAGTCCGGCCAATGATGATAGTTCGGCTATCCAGACACCCCCTAGTCCAGGACTCCCTCAGTTCACTTGTCCTTTGGTGAAGGTGTTGGGCTTATTTGCGGAACCTCCATTGGCATTTCCATTCTTTGCTCTAGGACATTCAGTGGAATAATGTCCGATCTTCTGGCACTTGAAACAGGTAATGTGGCTCAGATCCCTCTTGGCTGGCGTTGTAGGGTTGGAACGGTTCTGGCTGCTTCTTTCTCCTTTCCCATTGCCATTCTTGGGACCACTGTGGTTGTGCGAACTTGCTCCATTGTGTGTATGTCCTCCATAGTTATGGCCTCCATGGTTGTGGGTATGTCGAGTACGGGGAATAGCGGGGCTTCTGTTGAGCTCCTTAAGTGTACCTCCCCTATCCATACTTCCTCTTGCGATTATCAATCTGTTGCTGCTTTCCTTCAATCATGAGAGCCCTGTCTACCAACTCCTTGTAGTTGTTGAAAGTTTCCACCATCAACTGCATGCTCAGCTCATCGTTGAGTCCCTCAAGAAACTTCTCCTTCTTAGCGGCATCTGTGGCTACGTCGTTAGGGGCATAGCGCGCTAACTTGCTAAACTCATCCACATACTGGCCCACGATACGCCCTCCTTGGCTCAAGTTGCGAAACTCGCGCTTCTTCATGCTCATAGATCCTGCTGAAACATGGGTAGTGCGGAAAGCCTGCTGAAACTGATCCCACGTAACAGTGTCAATGGGGTAAGTGGCGGTGAAATTCTCCCACTAAGATGTTGCGGGTCCATCGAGATGGTGTGCGGGAAAATGCACTCTCTCCACATCTGTGCATCCTGCAGTGGTCAGCTCTCTTCCAATCTTGCGGAGCCAATCATCTGCAACAATCGGCTCGATGCTACTAGAGAACACTGGCGGATTCAACCTTAGGAAATGAGCTAGGTGGTCAATAGGGGGTGCTGGTGGTGGGTTGTTGTTGTTGTTGTTGTTGTTGCCTTGGTTCTGGTTTTGAACTATTATCTGCATCAAGGCATTCTGCTGCTGGATCAACTGAGTGAGCTCCGATGGGAATGCAAATCCATTGTCACATCTCGGAGGCATCTGATGGGTTAGAAGGGGTGAGAAAACAGAATAGAAATGAGATCTAAGAGAAATTCACTACCCATATGCTCATGAGACAAACACAATCAATTCACATCACTCAATAACACACAAAAATCACACAATCGGTCTAAACTATGATTACAAACTTGATCGTTGCTAACTACTTGGAGGGAATATTACTAGTTCCAATGGTGGTCATCTAGAAATTTTCATCAGAGGAAGACTCCATAATATCAGCTCCAGCTTCGTCAACGTAGTCGTCATCGCTGTCATCATTTGCATCACTATCCATGTCGGTGTCGTCCAGGATAATGTAGTCCTCCGAACAGATCTCCTTTGTTGGTTCTCGCTTGTGATTCTCCACTGGTATTCCTACCTTCCTCTTCAGGTCTTCATGCTTCTACAGTAGTACAACAATCTCTTCCTCATATTCATCGCGTGTAGACTTGAGTTCCTCTTCTAGCTTGTTGTTTCTCTTCACCAGTTTCTTGATATTCTTCATGTGGATAATTTGTTGATTCTCTTGTCGACGAATATGATCTCCCATCTCTTGAATGTAGGCTGCAATTGATCCATCCCTCCTGGTACGAATCATCTCCCATTTTTCATCTCGGCGGCCACATATCTGATAAATGGTGTTCTCCAGCTCCTTCCGGTACACTTCACATATGCGTCCAAAAGTGATATGGGCTGCCATGCTCTTTCCTATACTCAGCTTGGTGCATCCAGGTAGAAATCAATAGGCTCCGTTGTTGGCGCAAATGTCCTCCCAGGTACCCAGACTTTGATCTTCCAGCGCTCCTATTCCAGTACAGATATGGAGAAAGTCCCCGTGAAGCTTGGTAGTATGATGTTCAAGTACTTAGTGACTTCCTTCAAATGGCGTCCGAAAGGGGTGTCGTCATCCGGCTAAGTGAACTTGTTCCTGGGATCCACCATCTATGGAGTAGAAAAAGAGGAGAATTAGAAATGAGCAGAGAAGAGAAATCCTGTGGCTTATTCTAGTGGTTGCGTCCTACAGTCAGCGTGGGCTTTGATACCATCTTGTAGCGACCCGACCTCAAACGGTCAAGCCTCTGTGCATCAGAGTCATCCCTGGATCGGTAATGCTGACACGCACAGTACTCGAGGAATTATAACAGAGTTCAATCACACACTTATTACATCGACTCCTCATAAAGAGTGTGATTACACAAAAATATCATGGCTGAAGGCCATCTAAACTAAATAACTGCGGAAGCTTTGAAGGTAAATGAGTCCATCAACTCCAACGGCATAGCTGAGTGCAAAACAACGACCTACCACACCTTATTCGTTGTCTGAGTAGTCTGCAACACGAGACATTGTAGCCATGTAGGTCAGCACATTGAATATGCTGGCAGAGTTACACTATATAGCAATGAAATGCAAGAACTATATCTACATGCAATATTTGGCTGGTGGAGGCTGTAAGTTTATGATTTTGCATAAAGCTAGCTTTTCCCTACGACAAAGGAATAAATTTATTTAACTACTCCCAAGTTGCCCAATATTTGAGAAGGTAACCCCAACTCAAATCCCAATTAAAATATCATCATTAACCCAATAAATTCATTAAGTAAAGTGATGAGATCACATCAATAATTCAAATACCAGATACTCAAGATGTCCATAACCGGCGACACGGCTAACCATGATTAGTTTATACACTCTGCAGAGGTTTGCGCACTTTTCCCCACAAGACTCGACTGCATCCATGAGCGGATGATCGAGACATAGTTTTTCTGAAGCATTAACTCTCTACTCCGGGCGGACCGGTACACCTACTTTCCCCTACATCTGCTAGTCCAGCTCTTCAAGAGCTCACGCAACTTACTCAACTATGCCAGAGTCCATAATGGCTTGTGGCTGCACACAAAAGTTTCTAGCATGAATAATCTTATGATCCCTTTGAGCCTGGGTGGCAAACCGTAGGAAAAATCACACAGGAACCTCCATGTGTGAATCACGATCCAATCCCCGTCTACGAGCATGGCTAAGCAATAATAAGCATAACCTATATTCCCGAGGTGATCAAAAGGTATTAGGTTCCTACCTCAAGCACTACAACCAAACCACATGTTCCCAATCCTACTCATGCAAATCTTTGAAGAATAATACTAATGCATAGTAAAAACTAGGTGTAGAAGAGTATTATCAAAGTGTAACTTGCCTTGCCAATGATCTGCAAACTCTAGAGATTCATAGTAACAAGCTTCGCACTCTGGGTAATCTAGCATAGACAAACAGTAGCATACATAAGCAATCACTCAAACGAAACAACGAGAAAACCGAGAAAAGATCCAAATCAAACATGAAATAAGCAAATGGCTTAAACAAACAAAAGTAAAACCTAGCAGCATTATTATCATGTGAACTAGATCTTAGAAGTAGGTATAAGTGATTACCTACGATTTGCAAAAAGATTCAACTCAAACGGAGAAAGAAACTCAAAATACGAACGAAACAAGATTGTTTACTAATTTGGACTAAACTCAAATTTAACAGTATCAAAATCATGTTCAAGTTGGTTAACTCGAAAGAAGAGAATGATATGACGATTTAGGCGCTGGTTCCATCTAATTTGGATAAAGGAGTAAAAAGTTATGCTAGTTTTAAGATCAAGGGCTAAATCGCGAGAAACTAATCATGGATAGGTCCCTGGTCGAAAATAAACTAAAAAGAAAAACCTACGGCGCGAACGTTCGTTAACAGAACTAATCCGACGAAAGCTGTTCGTTAAAACGAACGAACAAACGTCCATTATCTAAACAAAACGAAACTAAACCGATCTAAACCGTAAAATAAAAAAAGGAAATAAAAATAAATCGAAGAACCGACGGTTCTTACCGGTTTTCAAAGAAAGACCGCGGCGGCGAGGTAGATCGAATTGGTGGTGTGATGGCTCCGGCAACGGTGTGCGGCGACGGGATGACGGTGTGCGGCGGCGGAACAACGGCGGCAACAGCGCGTGCGGCGGCGATGGCGAGCTTCAGCGGCGGTGGCGCTCGGTGGCTGGGTGCAAGATGCGGCGGTGGCTGCGGGGCTGTGGGTTCGGCGGCGGCGGTTTGGGGTCCAGGGGCCCCGGGGGGTGGAGTATATATAGTGGGGGGACGGCGAACCTCGGGAGGCGTGCCCGGGTCGGAGTCTGACAGGGGCGGCGACATACAGGAGCCGGTCTCCTACGGGAGGTCGGTGGTGGCGCGGCTCGGGCTGGGCTGGTGGCCTGTTGGGCCAGACGAGTCAGCGGAGAAGTTTTTTTTAAAAAAATTCCGCCGAAGAAAAAAAAATCCTAAAAAAATATAAAAAAATCTAAAATTTCCAGAAACAATTTTCACCGTCCAAACATAATACTTAGGACAAGATGAACATTGTTCTGGACTAAAATGCAATTTTAAAAATGCAATATTTTTCTATTTCAAATAAAATGGCAAATAAAATACCAATAAATAAATAATTTGATTTTAAAATTCTTTCTCCAATATTTCTCTTAGGTTGAAGAATTCATATTATCTTCTCTCATTTATTTTTAATATTGGAAATAATTGGAGAGAAAAATAATAAAATCAAATTGATCCTTTCTTCAAATTTGAAAATAAATCCAAATATGATTTTTTGTGAAACCTCCAACTCTCTCCTTGGGTCCTTGAGTTGCTTAAGATTTCTAGGGTCCCAACAAAATGCAAGAATAAATATGATATGCATATGATGATGTATGTATAACATCCAAATTGAAAATTGGAATGTTACACATAGCTAGTAGCTAGATGGCTTCTTCTCTCTATTTGATTCGCAATACCATGTTCTCCGCGATGTTCTTGGAGATCTATTCAATGTAACATTCTTTTGCTGTGTGTTTTCCGAGACCCAATGGATTGTGGATTTATGATCAGATTATCTATGAATATTATTTGGTTCTTCTCTGAATTCTTATATGCATGATTTGATATCTTTGCGAGTCTCTTCAAATTATCGGTTTACACTACTGCAGGCTGCTGCTAACGCGACACTACAATCAGAGACCCTTCGAGAAACTGTGTGCGATGCAATAATCGCAAACGGTGGTGTAAGAAAACCGTCAAAAATGTGCAAAACGTTTGCAAGGACGGATGCATCAAACAAGGTTTAGACTTTAGTTACATGTGCAATGCACGACATATGGTTCAGTTCAATGAACTGTTTGCGATGTGGAAGAAGAACGGAAACAGGCAGCCAGATGAAGGCGTGTGTGATATACGGCATACAGTTCAATTAGATTAACTTTTTATGATGAGGCGGAACAACAGAAACGATAGCTAGATAAAGGTGAGTGCGATTGAGAGCATACACTTCAGAAGGATTAACTATTTGCGATTAGGCTACATAACAGAAACGGTCAGCCAGATCAATGGTGTGTGCGATTGATGGCATACACTTCACACGGATGAACTGTTTGCCACAACAAACAGAAACAGTTAGACAGATCAACGCATGTGCTCTAGATGGGCACACATTCTAGTTAAAAGAAGTGTGCAGGATGGTAATAACGAGTGCGCACGGTTCTTGCGACAAGACGTGTGCTGACATTGCCTATTGTGGTGCACCAAACGCCATGTACGCGGCCGAGAAAGCATGCCCACGTTACGCCGTCCGGGAATAGTGTCGCACTTAGAAATTATAGAACCGTCAATAAATTTTGAGCCTGCGTCCCGTCACCTTCCAAATTGCAAACTTGTTCACACCGATCAAAACCTAAATGGTTTCCCACTTAGGAGCGTATTAGTACTCGGTTATAAATATTGTACTATGCCAAGATGATTGCACATTCCTTCCTCAACTCCTCATCCACAAAAGCAAACAAGTCATTCAACATCGTTTCTTGCGTCTATCATGGCCATATTGAGTTCTCGGTCGAGAGATTACTATCACGGAGAGGCAAGCATGGAAGCGGAAGCACGAGAGATGTCCCGCTTAGCCGCGAAAGCAGCCGACTTGTCCTGCCGCGCCTCCGAAGCAGCACGGAGGTCTTGCCGCGCCGCCGAAGCAGCACGGAGGTCCCCCAGCATCGTTGATGAAGCTGACTGTTTGGTCACGCCGCGGAAGCAGCAGAGATGTCCTGCCGCGCCGCGAATGCAGCAGAGATGTCCTCCCGCGCCGCGGCGGCTTGGGAAAATCTCTCACGGGCAGGCAAGGACTATTACAGGCGCATGCCTGTGATCGTCCATAGCCAGATGGATTAGATATCCGGCTGGATGAAGCTGTAGGACAAGTTGAATGCCTCGTTTGAACAACTCCGGGCCAAGCGCGACCTGCTGAGGGCGAAGATCGCCGGAAGGGCGGAGCAGGCGGAGAAGACCGCTACCTTGTTGAAGAGGACGGGGCTCATCGGCAAGAAACTCATGGACGAGAATGCCATGCTCTGCATCAAGCGCAAAAGGCTGGTTGAGGAATCCGCAGTTGCTTCCGAGCAGCGTATTAAGGACATGACACTGATGAAAGAGATCACTGCCGCTCGCGACGAGAACTAGTCTCCGTGACCTGCAGCGCATCAAGAAAGTAGAGATCAGCGAGCCAGATCGTTGTATGCGTCTTCCTTTTTCTTTTGCCCTTGTCTATTTCAGGCGTAGCCGCATGTGGCTTTTTAGTTATCTTCCTAGATATGTAAGACAATTATTATCCACTGTCATCATCCTTATATTCATCATGCTTGCTATAAGTGAGAGTCGATGCTATATAGGTTTGTCATATTTTACATCAAGATCCATGCAAAACTCTCTTTTCAGATTTTCACTTTTCTCTCTTAAATCTCAGTCCAGTGAGACATAGCGACAACGTGAAATAGGGGCTCGGGCGCCATTAATGGAGACGTTGGGAGGGAGGTGCGCGGCGGATAGAGGTCAAAGGGCTCTCCTCCCGATGAGCACGCGTAGGGGTCTGATCGCACGCCTCCCGTACTCAAATAGCTACCCTGCACGACACCTCCTAGCCAATAAAAAAAGGGACGCGCGGCGGCACGTAATTGGTAAGTAGAACGCCCACGGTTTCAATAATAGTTGTGTTTCCAATTTGTAACGTGACAACACTTGTTTCAAAACGACTTATTGATTTTTAATGTGTGCGCCTTCGCAAATCGGATAGAAAAATTACCACATCATGTTGGTGCCATGTCATGACACCATGTCAAGTTTCATGATTTTCAGGCGTGTTTTGGATTGACAGAAATTAAAAAATGAAGTTTCTCAATCTTTCCGGCAGAGCCATGATGCCCAGGTGTTTGAATTTCATTCTCATTTCTTGCATGGGACCTAGAAATTCACCCAAGGACGCACATGTGATATTTCAATCAACTTTGGTGCACTGGAGCATGTGCTTGTAGTTCAAATTTGAATTATGCACATTAAATGCCAAGTAATTAAATTAATGTATAAAAAATGCCAAACGAACCCGGAATCATTCCAAAATTTAGCATGATAGTTGGTCTAATCTGCCTGTGCAAACAAATGAAGGCGGGAGAAGGCAGTGTACGTATGTCGTTTCGCACACGGAGGTGACACGTTCCCTCTCGGAACCACGAGCCTTCTTGAGAGAAGCTCCAGTTTGCAAGAAGCTTATACCAAATCTTGTCCCAATTCAGCCAAAAAAATTACCGCAACATGTTGGTGCCATGTCATGTCGCCATGCCAAGTTTTATTATTTTCATGTGTGTTTTCGATTTACATGAATTAAAAAACCAAGTTTCTCAATCTTTCCGGCCGAGCCACGATGCCTAGATGTTTTAATTTCATTCCCATTTCTTGCATGGGACCTAGAAATTCACCCAAGGACACACATGTGATTTTTCAACCAACTTTGGTGCACTAGAGCATGTGCTTGTAGTTCAAATTTTGAATTATACACATTAAATGACTAGAAATTCAATTAAAGTATAAAAAAGGCCAAACGAACCTGGAATAATTAAAAAATTTAGCACGATACTTCTATTTGCCATAATCTGCCTGTGTAAAAAAATTAAGGCGGGAGAAGGCAGTGTACGTATGTCGTTACACACACGGAGGTGACACGTTCCTCTTGGGACCATGAGCCTTCTTGAGAGAAGCTCCGGTTTGCAACAAGCTTATACCAAAGCTTGTCCCAATTCGGCCAAAAGAATTACCGCAACATGTTGGTGCCATGTCATGACAGCATGCCAAGTTTCATGATTTCCAGGTGTGTTTTGGATTTACATGAATTAAAAACCAAGTTTTTCAATCTTTCTGAACGAGCCACTACGCCCAGATGTTTGAATTTCATTCCAATTTCTTGCATGGGACCTAGAAATTCGCCCAAGGACACACGTGTGATTTTTCAACTAACTTTGGTGCATTGGAGCATGTGCTTGTAGTTCAAATTTGAATTATGCATATTAAATGACCAAAAATTCAATTAATGTATAAGAAAGTCCAAACGAACTGGGAATAATTCCAAATTTTAACACGACACTCATATAGTTCAATGTTGCCTCTGTAAAAAAATAAGGGGGGTGGGGGGGGGGGGGTAGGCAGCGTATATCGTTTTGAACACAAAGGTGACACGCCCCCCTCGGGAACCACGAGTCTTCTCAGGAGAAGCTCCGGTTTGCAAGAAGCTTATACCAAAAAGTTGTCCAAATGAGGCCAACTTTTTTACCACAACATGTTGGTGCCATGACATGACACCATGCCAAGTTTCATGATTTTTAGGCGAGTTTTGAATTTCCAGGAATTTAAAACCAAGTTTCTCAATGTTCCCGACCGAGCCACGATGCCCAGATGTTTGAATTTCATTCTCATTTCTTGCATGGGACCTATAAATTCACCCAAAGACACACATGTGATTTTTCAACAAACTTTGGGGCACTGGAGCATGTGATTGTAGTTCAGATTTGAATTATGCACATCAAATGCCGAGAAACTGAATTAATCCAGAAAAATGCCAAACGAACCCGGAACAATTCCAAATTTAAACACGACACTCATGTAGTTGCATGTTCACTATACATAAATGTTCTAGCAATTCAAACACCGTCCTTTCCCTCCGTAACACCATTTTGTCTTTCAAAACATAATGAAAAAATCAAGTATACCACAAACAGTTTACTAGAAGGAATCATGTGGGATGCAATATAAAATATCTTGGCGCATCGTCTTGTCTGGCTTACGTAGGAAGCTTCATTGTCTAGAGTCCACCGGCCCCACTTGAACCACACTTGCGCGCCAGTTTCTCGCGGCACTGAGCAAATTTTTTTTGCCACCGCAGAAATATCTATCTCCCTGCCCCCTCCCTCCCACCAAAAGCCACATTTCCACTATTCCTCATTGATTTCCAAGTTCAAACCTTCACTGCTGCTTACTAGCAGCTCAGCCTCCTAGTCGGTGACCCTTCTTCTTGCAGCGCCACCTCCTCGCCGGCTACCCTTCTTCTTGCAGTGCCGCGTCCTTGTCGTTGACCCTTCTTCTTGCAGCGCTGCCTCCTCGCCGGCGACCCTTCTTCTTGCTGCCGGCCTCCTCGCCGCCGACCCTTCTTCATGCTGCGCGGCCTCGTCGATATGGTCAGGTAATCCACACCCCACCCACACCATCCTCCTCCTTTCCCATCCCACATGCCCCGACCAATGGTGCGACACCTTCCTCCGAAATCACTACCCCCTCCTCCAATTAAGCGCCACCCATAGCCATTTTGCACGCAGTATAACATGAAGCTCAGTAGCATCCGGTAGTGGAGAAGCAAATCGCGACCGCACGCGCGCACGAGGTTGCTATGGCTGCCATGCGTGCCGACCGCCAGATCTTGGAGGAGCACCTCGTCTTCGAGGCCACCGTCGACACCACCACACGGTCGTCTACTTTAAAATATAGTTCTTGCTGTTTTCCCGAGGCCACCGCCAATGCCTTCTAGTGATTTATCCTCTGTAATGTTAATATGCAATCTGATGTTCAGTTTAAAGTTTGGTCCTCTAATATGTAATGTTCAGTTAACACTTTGGTTCCTGTCACATCCCTAGTCTGGTATGACCTAGGCTAGCTAGCCATTTGTGCATCATATTTAAATTTCATTTAAATTTGAAATGAGGATTGGTGGAACCCTCAGAATCATTTTTGAAAATGACCCAGATAAAAATTTCTCCAAAAGGGTCCAAGAAAATGCTCATGTTGCCCTCTGAAAATATTGGACAGAGATAAAAATCAAAACAATATTTTTAGGAGCTCATGGACATTTATTTTGGCCATTTGGATTAATTCGATAAATATTTGCATTGGAAATATATTTCTATATATATATGAAATGTGGTCCAAAAATTATGCCAATTATAAAAGAGCTCTGGAATAATACCATTAGCCCCTACAAAAATTGGCATAATAAAATTAAATGATTTAATATATTTATTAAATCAAAACAAATGTCAGAAAAATTAGAAAACAAAAAATAAAAGAAGGAGGGGCTTACCTGGGCCTCCCCTCCCCTGCGCAGCCCAGCAGCAGCAGGCCGGCCCAGCCAGGAGGCGGCCCAGCCCGCCTGGCCCCCCTCCCCTGTCGCCTTCCTCCTCTGCCAGGAGGACGGGCGTGTGCCCGACGCTCGCCGGCACGCGCGCGCGCCACCTCCCCCCCCTGCTGGCCACCTCCTGCTTCCTTCTCTCGCCCTCGATGCCCCGGACGAAGCCACGCAGCTGCCGCACCGCTCTCACTCTCCCTCGCCCTCCTCCTCTCCCCCTGCTCTCTCTCCCTCTCACCCGAGAACCACCGCCGCCGCCGACGGGCATCACCGTAGCCTCCGGCCTCCCCTCGCCTCGCTGAGATGCTTCCCAGCTCCGCCTCGACCCCCTCTACCTCCTCGTCAAGCCACGCACCTCCGGACGCGCTCCATCGCCGACGCCGTTGTCTTCTTCACCACCGACGCCGGAGATCGACCTCGCCGCCATCACCGTCAATTCGCCGGACGCAGGACGTCCCCGAGCACACCGGCCTGCTCTGCGAGTCCGCCGTGAGCCTCTCTTCTTTTCCCCTCACCTCTCTCTCTCGCGCGTGCCCTGTAGCCGCTGCCCCACGAGCGCCCGAAGCCGCCGTCCGCCATGGCCGGCGAGCTCCGTGCCCCCGAGCACCTCCGCCTCGCGTAGATAGCTCGATGTGCTCCTGCTGCCTCGTAGCTACCGCCTGTGCCCTCCGTTCGCTCGAACGCGAGCTGCAGCCCCACGCCCGCGCTATCCCGGACTCCGGCCGCCGCCCCGAGCTTCGCTCCGGCGAACTCCGGCGCCCCCGCAGCCCCCCATCAGCTCCCCTGGTTGCGGACGAAGACGGGCTACGCCCCGGTGGTCTTCGCGCGATCAAACACCGTCTGTAACGCAAGTCCGGCGAGTCGCCGCCGCGCTAATGGTCGCCGCCGGCCAGAACACCGGCGGGCTGACGTGGCTTAGCTAATTAGTCACTAATCCCCCACCTACTGACGCTGACAAGTGGGCCCCAGGGCTTAGTCAAAGCTAGCCAGCCCGGGTTTGACTCGGGGTTAACCCCAGTGTCACTGACGTGTGGGTCCCACACGTCAGGTTTGACCCTGGACAGCCGCGTTGACCCGCTGACGTCGTGCTGACGTCATGCTGACGCAGTATATAATTTCTGGATTTAATTAAATCAGGAAAATCCAGAAATTGATTTAAACTTCAAAAATTCATATCAATTCAACCGTAGCTCAGATTTAAATAAATTATATATGAAAAATTATCAGAAAAATGCAACCTTTCCATCTGTACTAGTTTCATGCATGAAAAACCAACTTATACATGCTGAATATGGGAAAACACATTATGGCATATATAAGAGACCTAATTTAGAAATGCATTTGAACCTTTGGTTCAAATGGACTTTAAGCTAATTGAACACTAGTTGCATTAGCTCAACAGCATCACATCTACATGCCATGTTCATGCATCATATTGTTGCATATGATTGTGTATTGATTGCCGGCACCGTTCCTTCTCGATAGGTCCTGCTCCGGAGACGTTCCAGAGTACCTGTCTGTGAAGCAGTGCCTCCCTTGTTGATTTACCAGGCAAGCAACCCCCCTTGTTCATTTCGATAAAACCCTACTCTCTCGCTCCTGCTCTCAGTTATTGCATTAGGACAACAACGATTCATCTGCTACTTTGTGCTGCGGTAGTTGAACCCATTCCTCTGCATGACCTGTCATTGCCACAGTAAATAGTTGAAACCCACTAGCATGTGTAGGAGTTGATTGAAGCCACTGATGTGTTCCTACCATGCTATGCCTGCTATTGCTTAGAGTGTGTCAGGTCTGGTTCATTGGGAATGAATTGGAGTGTCACGATATGTTCTATTGCTGAGAGTTAAGTGTGTGAACACGATTTGGTAAAGGTAGCGGTGAGAGGCCATGTAGGAGTACATGGTGGGTTGTCTCACTGGAACCGTCCTTAAGCACTGAGTTCTGTGTATGTTGTCCAATGACTCGATACTACCACACATTGGGTTCCGGTAACTCGACCCCTCTCGACTTATTAACCAACTTGATCTCTGTCCAGGAGTCACAACTAGTTTCTGGTGTTTGTAGGTAGTGCTATTTTTCTACCAAGTGGCACCCGGCAGGGTGGGCTTGGGACAGACTAGGCACACGTGGCCCGGTGTACCGAGTGGCACCCGGTTGGTGGGCTCGGGAACCCTGTACACATCGTTTGGGGCCGTAAGCGACACCCCGGCCGGATCTCCTTGCGGATGGAACCCGAATAGGCGATAAACCTGGACTAGAGTCTTGTGTGGTTAGTCAGGTCGTGGCCGACACCCTCGCCAGGCTTCCGCTTGAAGGTTGCCGAGATACATGACGTGTACATGGCGGTAAGTGGCGAGAGCGTGTGTGAAGAAGTACACCCCTGCAGGGTTAACATGATCTATTCGAATAGCCGGGTCCGCGGTTATGGACTTCTTGGATGCTTACATGGTACATAGACAACTTGAAGTGGATACTCTAAAATGCTCAAGACAAGTGTGAGTGCTATGGATGGCCTTCTCGTAGGGAGACGGGGATGAATCCATAGTAGTGTATTGTGTGGTGATTAGTGGACTCGTGTACGTTGTTTCACCTCCAGAGTTTCTGGTAGTCGTAGAACAGGATAGCCACAGAGTCAAAGCTGGCTTGCTGCAACTAAACCCCACATTACCCTCTTGATACAAATGCATGTATGATAGGATCTGATGTAAGTCTTGCTGAGTACCTTTGTACTCATGTTGCTTTATTTATGTTTTTGCAGCGGAGACTTCGGTCTTACTAGTGTTCTCGTGGACTTCGACTAGTAGCTAGTACCTCAGCTACGATCTTGATCGGATGTTGTAGATAGTCAGGCTTCCAGCCTTTTTCATTTATAGATGTCTGTACCCAGACATGTAATGCTTCCGCTTGTTGCTTGTATGCTCTGTATGACGGGTCTTGTGACCCCTGTTTGCAATAAATGCTATGATGGCTCTTCTGAGCCTTTATCTATATAATTGTTGAGTTATGCTGTGATGCCATGTTGTACAGCACATACTTGCATGTTATGCGTACGTGTAATGTGTAGTGCTATGTGTGGGATCTGACTATCTAGTTGTTTATCTTTAGTAGCCTCTCTTACCGGGAAATGTCTCCTAGTGTTACCGCTGAGCCATGGTAGCTTGCTACTGCTCTGGAACACTTAGGCTGGCCGGCATGTGTCCTTCTTCGTTCCTGTGTCTGTCCCTTCGGGGAAATGTCACGCTTTGAGTACCGGAGTCCTGTTAGCCCGCTACAGCCCGGTTTACCGGAGTCCTGCTAGCCCAGTGCTACAGCCCGGACCCACTTGCTGATGACCGACACGTTCGAAGCTGGGTCATGGATGCCTGTCCCTGTAAGTCTGTGCCACTTTGGGTTTACGACTAGTCATGTCAGCCCGGGCTCCTTATCATATGGATGCTAGCGACACTATCATATACGTGAGCCAAAAGGCGCAAACGGTCCCGGGAAAAGGTAAGACGACACCCGTGGGGATACCGTGCGTGAGGCCGCAAAGTGATATGAGGTGTTACCGGCTAGATCGATGTGACATCGAGTCGGGGTCCTGACAGCTTTGGTATCAGAGCTTGACTGCCTGTAGGATTACCAAGCCAAACTGGTCGAAGTTGAGTCTAGAAATTCTTTAGTTATATAAGGGAATTTATTGTGGGATGGAACGTAAGGCTCTTTTTACTCCTTTACCTCATGGCCTTCTGATCTGAGTCATCCTATCTTTCCTACGGGGTTAAGGAACTAGGCTTTCTCTTCCGTCTATCAGGATCACGTGTTACTACTCCGTAGTTCCATAGGACTGGTTGATCAGAGTCATACCCCAGTTTTGAGTATTTCCGGTGTAGTCTGTTTAGTACTATCCCAGAACCTTGAGTGGTGATGTTGAGTTGTTGTACTACCCCATTTTTAGTAGGATGTCTCATTCTGAGCATTTTACTGCCGTTATGCTGCCGGAATTTTCCTAAGGAGTTCGAGTGATACTAATTCCTTGTCCTACATTCTACAGTCCTATAGTTGATGCTGATTCCGTCCTTGGTTTCGTTTCTCAGGATGTCATCGGCTAAGCGAAGTTCCGTTGCTCGTAGCCAGAACCATGGATATGGTAGGGATGAGGATCCTCCTGACCAGCCTTCGTTGCCAGAGTTCATGCTAGAGATGGAGAGGAACAAGCGTGAGTCTAACCGCTTGTTGGCACGTATCGAGGAGAATACCGCACATCAGTTCAAGGGATCTGTGACCATTCATGACTTTATCCGCTTGCACCCACCTACTTTTCATCATTCCATCGAGCCACTCGATGCAGATGACTGGCTCCGTAGCATCACTCATAAGCTGCGTTCCGCGAACGTAGCTGAAGATGACAAGGTCACTTATGCCACATATCACCTAGAAGGTCCTGCTAGTCTTTGGTGGCAGAACTATGAGGCTATGCTTCCAGTTGGCCAGATTCCTACCTGGAAGGATTTCACTGAGGCTTTTCGCGAGCATCACATTCCCCAGGCCCTCATTGATCGCAAGAGAGAAGAGTTCTGTAGTTTCACCCAGAGTAAGATGGCTGTTGATGCTTATAGCAGAGAATTCGAGAACCTTGCCCGCTATGCCACAGAAGAAGTGTCCACGGACGCCAAGAAGCAAGCTAGGTTCCGGAAGGGTCTCAACCCCAAGTTGCGTCGTGATCTCCACCTGCATCATTGTGATACATTCCAAGCCCTTGTGAACAAGGCCATCAATGCAGAGACAGCTCAACTCACTTACGAGGAGTCTCGTAAGCACACCCGTGATTTGGGATCTTCCTCCGGTTCTAGTTCCCAGAAGCGCCGGATTTGGGTTCCAAACTCCGCTCTTCCTTCCGGTTATACACCGAGGTCATCCTATGTGGTGCCTTCTCCAGCTCAGTCGTATGTTCCACCCAGGCCTACTGGTAGACCGTTTGTCAGTGCGGGTCCCCGTCCAACCTCAGGGACTTGCTTCACATGCGGGAAGCCAGGACACTATGCACGTGACTGCTCTCAGACTAGTTATGCTCCACCCCAGCCCGAGAAGACTGTTGGCTGTATTAAGCCATCACGCAAGATGATCAGTGTCAAGTCAGCCCCCACTGAACGTGGACGTGTGCATCACGTCTCAGCTAAAGACGCTCATGATGATCCAGATGTCGTTCTTAGCACACTCCTTGTCAATTGTCACCCAGCATCAGTTCTATTCGATACTGGAGCATCTCACTCCTTCATTTCTGAAGGCTATGCTCGTTTGCACGACATATCATTTTGTGATATGCCAACTCCGCTTGAAATCCAAACCCCAGGGTCTAGATGGCAGACCACCAGAATCAGCCATGGTAATGAAATCCTTGTTGATAGACTTGTATTCCTTGCATCACTTGTAGCCCTCAAGTCTTCAGATATTAACATCATCTTGGGTATGGACTGGATGACAGCTCATCATGCCAAGATTGATTGTTACACAAGATCTGTTCAGCTTACACACCCATCTGGCAAGATAGTCACCGTCTCCACTAGAGTTGCAAAGCGTCAACTCTATTCTCTTAATGCCAGCCCTCTTCCAGACCTTGAAGATATCCCGGTAGTCCGTGACTTTCCGGATGTCTTTCCAGAGGAACTGCCAGGTGTTCCACCTGACAGAGATGTAGAGTTCGTCATAGATCTTATCCCAGGAACAGCTCCAATCTCCCGGAGACCTTACAAGATGGCACCCTAGAACTAGCCGAGCTTAAGAAACAACTCGATGAGTCCTTGCAAAAGGGTTTCATCCGTCCTAGTTCTTCTCCTTGGGCTTGCCCCGTCCTCTTCGTCAAGAAGAAAGACGGTACGGACCGGATGGTTGTAGATTATCGTCCCGTTAATTTGGTCACGATAAAGAACAAGTATCCGCTTCCCAGGATCAACGACCTGTATGATCAGCTCGCTGGATCCTCAGTCTTTTCCAAGATGGATTTAAGGTTAGGCTACCATCAAATCAAGATCAGAAATGGGGACATTCCCAAGACAGCTTTTGTCACTCGTTATGGTCAGTACGAGTACACCGTCATGTCCTTTGGCCTAACCAACGCCCCAGCCACATTCTCCCGCTTGATGAACTCGATCTTCATGGAGTACTTAGATAAGTTCGTCGTGGTTTACCTCGATGATATTCTTATTTACTCGAAGAACGAGGAAGAGCATGCCGAACATCTTAGACTTGTGTTAGAAAAACTCAGAGAGCACCGCCTTTATGCCAAGTTCTCCAAGTGTGAATTTTGGTTGCCAGAAGTGACCTACCTAGGCCACGTAATCTCTGGTAAGGGCATTGCTGTCAATCCCGAGAGAGTTCAAGCCGTTCTCGATTGGACTCCACCTGAGACCGTGAAACAAGTTAGGAGTTTCCTTGGTCTAGCCAGCTATTGTCGCCGCTTTGTTGAAAACTTCTCCAAAGTAGCCAAACCCCTCACGGAACTTCTCAAGAAAGATAAAAAGTTTGAGTGGTCCCCACAGTGTGAGTACAGTTTTCAGGAACTGAAAAGACGCCTGACTTCTGCTCCCATACTTGTGCCACCGGATTTCACTAAAGACTTTATTATCTACTGCGACGCCTCACGACAAGGACTAGGTTGCATTCTTATGCAGGATCGTCATGTGATTGCCTATGCATCTCGACAGTTGCATCCACATGAGGAGAATTATCCTACACATGATCTAGAGCTTGCAGCCGTAGTCTATGCACTCAAGACTTGGCGACATTACCTCCTTGGTAAACGTTGCGAGATCTACACCGATCACCAGAGTCTCAAGTATATCTTCACCCAACCGGATCTGAACCTTAGGCAAAGACGTTGGTTGGAGTTGATCACAGATTATGATCTAGGGATTACCTACACCCCAGGCAAAGCCAATGTCATGGCTGATGCTCTAAGCCGTAAATCCTATTGCAACAATCTCATGTTGCAGCAAGGCCAACCACTTCTCCATGAGGAATTCTGTAAGCTTAACCTTCACATAGCTCCTCGCGGATTCCTTTCTACCCTGGTGGCGAAACCTGATCTTGAAGATCGGATTATCGCTGCTCAAAAGCAAGACACAGGAATTTCTCGGATCAAGAGAAACATTAAGAAGGGAGTTGGTGGATGTTTCTCTATGGATGATCGTGGTGTTGTTTTCTTTGAGAATCGCTTGGTGGTTCCCAAGAAGCAACATCTTGCGACAGTTGATTCTTAAGGAGGCGCATGAATCTCCTCTCACGATTCATCCCGGTAGCTCTAAGATGTATCAGGACCTACGCCAGAGGTTCTGGTGGACTAGGATGAAGAGAGAAATCGCTGAGTTCATTGCTAAATGTGACGTTTGTCGTCGCGTTAAGGCAGAGCATCAAAGACCTGCTGGCACCCTTCAGCCTTTAGCTATTCCTGAATGGAAATGGGATAAAGTTGGTATGGACTTCATCACCGGCTTTCCCAGGACCAAAAGAGGGAATAACGCTATCTTCGTAGTCGTTGATCGTCTTTCCAAAGTGGCTCACTTCCTCCCTGTTCGAGAGAGTATCACTGCTAGTCAGCTTGCTGACTTATATATTTCTCGAATAGTGTCACTTCATGGTGTTCCACTAGAGATCAATTCAGACCGTGGCAGTCTTTTCACTTCTCATTTCTGGGAGAGTTTCCAAACTGCCATGGGAACCCATCTTTCCTTCAGTACCGCTTTCCACCCTCAGTCGAGTGGTCAGGTGGAACGGGTCAATCAAATTCTCGAAGACATGCTCAGAGCTTGCGTTATCTCATTCGGTATGGATTGGGAGAAATGTCTTCCTTTCGCCGAGTTTGCCTATAACAATAGCTACCAATCCAGCCTCAAGCAAGCTCCTTTTGAGGTTCTCTATGGACGAAGATGTCGAACACCTTTGAACTGGTCAGAAACCGGTGAAAGACAATTCTTTGGACCGGATATGATCCAGGAGGCAGAAGAGCAAGTTCGCATCATTCGTGAGAATTTGAAAACAGCCCAGTCTCGTCAGAAAGAGTCAGTATGATCGTCATCATAAGGATATGACTTATGAAATTGGCGACCAAGCTTACCTTCGGGTTACTCCTTTGAAGGGTACCCATCGTTTCGGTATCAAGGGCAAGTTGGCTCCTCGTTACATTGGTCCTTTTCGCATTCTCGCTAAACGAGGAGAGGTTGCCTACCAATTGGAACTACCCCCACATCTTTCTCGAGTTCATGATGTCTTCCACGTCTCTCAACTCAGGCGTTGCTTCTCGGATCCTATCCGCGGAGTGGACCACGAAACGCTTGATCTCCAAGATAACCTCACATACCGAGAGTACCCGGTTCGCATTCTTGATCAAGCAGAGCGTGTTACCCGACGTCAGAACATCAAGTTTCTCAAAGTTCAGTGGTCTCATCATTCCGAGAGAGAGGCTACTTGGGAGCGAGAAGATCGTCTTCGACTGGAGTACCCCGCTTTCTTTCCGTCGACCCCTGAATCTCGAGACGAGATTCTTTCAAGTGGGGGCGAGTTGTCACATCCCTAGTCTGGTATGACCTAGGCTAGCTAGCCATTTGTGCATCATATTTAAATTTCATTTAAATTTGAAATGAGGATTGGTGGAACCCTCAGAATCATTTTTGAAAATGACCCAAATAAAAATTTCTCCAAAAGGGTCCAAGAAAATGCTCATGTTGCCCTCTGAAAATATTGGACAGAGATAAAAATCAAAACAATATTTTTAGGAGCTCATGGACATTTATTTTGGCCATTTGGATTAATTCGATAAATATTTGCATTGGAAATATATTTCTATATATATGAAATATGGTCCAAAAATTATGCCAATTATAAAAGAGCTCTGGAATAATACCATTAGCCCCTACAAAAATTGGCATAATAAAATTAAATGATTTAATATATTTATTAAATCAAAACAAATGTCAGAAAAATTAGAAAACAAAAATAAAAGAAGGAGGGGCTTACCTGGGCCTCCCCTCCCCTGCGCAGCCCAGCAGCAGCAGGCCGGCCCAGCCAGGAGGCGGCCCAGCCCGCCTGGCCCCCCTCCCCTGTCGCCTTCCTCCTCTGCCAGGAGGACGGGCGTGTGCCCGACGCTCGCCGGCACGCGCGCGCGCCACCTCCCCCCCCCTGCTGGCCACCTCCTGCTTCCTTCTCTCGCCCTCGATGCCCCGGACGAAGCCACGCAGCTGCCCCGCACCGCTCTCACTCTCCCTCGCCCTCCTCTTCTCCCCCTGCTCTCTCTCCCTCTCACCCGAGAACCACCGCCGCCGCCGACGGGCATCACCGTAGCCACCGGCCTCCCCTCGCCTCCCTGAGACGCTTCCCAGCTCCGCCTCGACCCCCTCTACCTCCTCGTCAAGCCACGCACCTCCGGACGCGCTCCATCGCCGACGCCGTTGTCTTCTTCACCACCGACGCCGGAGATCGACCTCGCCGCCATCACCGTCAATTCGCCGGACGCAGGACGTCCCCGAGCACACCGGCCTGCTCTGCGAGTCCGCCGTGAGCCTCTCTTCTTTCCCCTCACCTCTCTCTCTCGCGCGTGCCCTGTAGCCGCTGCCCCACGAGCGCCCGAAGCCGCCGTCCGCCATGGCCGGCGAGCTCCGTGCCCCCGAGCACCTCCGCCTCGCGTAGATAGCTCGATGTGCTCCTGCTGCCTCGTAGCTACCGCCTGTGCCCTCCGTTCGCTCGAACGCGAGCTGCAGCCCCACGCCCGCGCTATCCCGAACTCCGGCCGCCGCCCCGAGCTCCGCTCCGGCGAGCTCCGGCGCCCCCGCAGCCCCCCATCAGCTCCCCTGGTTGCGGACGAAGACGGGCTACGCCCCGGTGGTCTTCGCGCGATCAAACGCCGTCTGTAACGCAAGTCCGGCGAGTCGCCGCCGCGCTAATGGTCGCCGCCGGCCAGAACTCCGGCGGGCTGACGTGGCTTAGTTAATTAGTCACTAACCCCCACCTACTGACGCTGACAAGTGGGCCCCAGGGCTTAGTCAAAGCTAACCAGCCCGGGTTTGACTCGGGGTTAACCCCAGTGTCACTGACGTGTGGGTCCCACACGTCAGGATTGACCTGGACAGCCGCGTTGACCGCTGATGCAATGATGACGTCATGCTGACGCAATTATACATTTTCTGGAATTAAATAATTCAGAAAATCCAGAAATTGATTTAAACTTCAAAAATTCATATCAATTCAACCGTAGCTCAGATTTAAATAATTTATATATGAAAAATTATCAGAAAAATGCAACCTTTCCATCTGTACTAGTTTCATGCATGAAAAACCAACTTATACATGCTGAATATGGGAAAACACATTATGGCATATATAAGAGACCTAATTTAGAAATGCATTTGAACCTTTGGTTCAAATGGACTTCAAACCAATTGAACACTAGTTGCATTAGCTCAACAGCATCACATCTACATGCCATGTTCATGCATCATATTGTTGCATATGATTGTGTATTGATTGCCGGCACCGTTCCTTCTCGATAGGTCCTGCTCCGGAGACGTTCCAGAGTACCTGTCTGTGAAGCAGTGCCTCCCTTGTTGATTTACCAGGCAAGCAACCCCCCTTGTTCATTTCGATAAAACCCTACTCTCTCGCTCCTGCTCTCAGTTATTGCATTAGGACAACAACGATTCATCTGCTACTTTGTGCTGCGGTAGTTGAACCCATTCCTCTGCATGACCTGTCATTGCCACAGTAAATAGTTGAAACCCACTAGCATGTGTAGGAGTTGATTGAAGCCACTGATGTGTTCCTACCATGCTATGCCTGCTATTGCTTAGAGTGTGTCAGGTCTGGTTCATTGGGAATGAATTGGAGTGTCACGATATGTTCTGATTGCTGAGAGTTAAGTGTGTGAACACGATTTGGTAAAGGTAGCGGTGAGAGGCCATGTAGGAGTACATGGTGGGTTGTCTCACTGGAACCGTCCTTAAGCACTGAGTTCTGTGTATGTTGTCCAATGACTCGATACTACCACACATTGGGTTCCGGTAACTCGACCCCTCTCGACTTATTAACCAACTTGATCTCTGTCCAGGAGTCGCAACTAGTTTCTGGTGTTTGTAGGTAGTGCTATTTTTCTACCAAGTGGCACCCGGCAGGGTGGGCTTGGGACAGACTAGGCACACGTGGCCCGGTGTACCGAGTGGCACCCGGTTGGTGGGCTCGGGAACCCTGTACACATCGTTTGGGGCCGTAAGCGACACCCCGGCCGGATCTCCTTGCGGATGGAACCCGAATAGGCGATAAACCTGGACTAGAGTCTTGTGTGGTTAGTCAGGTCGTGGCCGACACCCTCGCCAGGCTTCCGCTTGAAGGTTGCCGAGATACATGACGTGTACATGGCGGTAAGTGGCGAGAGCGTGTGTGAAGAAGTACACCCCTGCAGGGTTAACATGATCTATTCGAATAGCCGGGTCCGCGGTTATGGACTTCTTGGATGCTTACATGGTACATAGACAACTTGAAGTGGATACTCTAAAATGCTCAAGACAAGTGTGAGTGCTATGGATGGCCTTCTCGTAGGGAGACGGGGATGAATCCATAGTAGTGTATTGTGTGGTGATTAGTGGACTCGTGTACGTTGTTTCACCTCCAGAGTTTCTGGTAGTCGTAGAACAGGATAGCCACAGAGTCAAAGCTGGCTTGCTGCAACTAAACCCCACATTACCCTCTTGATACAAATGCATGTATGATAGGATCTGATGTAAGTCTTGCTGAGTACCTTTGTACTCATGTTGCTTTATTTATGTTTTTGCAGCGGAGACTTCGGTCTTACTAGTGTTCTCGTGGACTTCGACTAGTAGCTAGTACCTCAGCTACGATCTTGATCGGATGTTGTAGATAGTCAGGCTTCCAGCCTTTTTCATTTATAGATGTCTGTACCCAGACATGTAATGCTTCCGCTTGTTGCTTGTATGCTCTGTATGACGGGTCTTGTGACCCCTGTTTGCAATAAATGCTATGATGGCTCTTCTGAGCCTTTATCTATATAATTGTTGAGTTATGCTGTGATGCCATGTTGTACAGCACATACTTGCATGTTATGCGTACGTGTAATGTGTAGTGCTATGTGTGGGATCTGACTATCTAGTTGTTTATCTTTAGTAGCCTCTCTTACCGGGAAATGTCTCCTAGTGTTACCGCTGAGCCATGGTAGCTTGCTACTGCTCTGGAACACTTAGGCTGGCCGGCATGTGTCCTTCTTCGTTCCTGTGTCTGTCCCTTCGGGGAAATGTCACGCTTTGAGTACCGGAGTCCTGTTAGCCCGCTACAGCCCGGTTTACCGGAGTCCTGCTAGCCCAGTGCTACAGCCCGGACCCACTTGCTGATGACCGACACGTTCGAAGCTGGGTCATGGATGCCTGTCCCTGTAAGTCTGTGCCACTTTGGGTTTACGACTAGTCATGTCAGCCCGGGCTCCTTATCATATGGATGCTAGCGACACTATCATATACGTGAGCCAAAAGGCGCAAACGGTCCCGGGAAAAGGTAAGACGACACCCGTGGGGATACCGTGCGTGAGGCCGCAAAGTGATATGAGGTGTTACCGGCTAGATCGATGTGACATCGAGTCGGGGTCCTGACAGTTCCCTGAAATGTAATGTTCAGTTAATAGTTTGGTCCAACAATTGCTACATTTCGTAGTAGTGTTCTCAAGAATTCTTTGTTTTGTTAACTGTCTTATCTTCTAGTACATGTTTCTATTTTTCAATGTCGTGCTTAGTTAACTATTTTGGTTCATCTGGTCTGCTCTCCATTTAACTGTTTGATTCAGTTCTGCAAGTTGATTTTCATTTGTTGTGGGTACAATTTTGTATTGTTATGCATGTGAAATAAATCGAATTTGGCTGTACACAATACATATTCTACTGATAGTATGACAACTCTCAGTTAACCTGATCAAGATCTTCCTTATGTGTGTTGCCGGGAAACAATGGGAGACACGACGGTTTACCATTGAGGTTTGTTCAAGCATGGTCCTTTGGATAATAGCACATTATTGTGCAGTTGCAAGAATATTCTAATATTTAGGTTTCCTACAATTTGGTCTTGCACATGTAGTACCTGCTATTAGAGGCTTAGACCATTTGTTCGATCCATTTTGCATATGGGGAAATGAGATGTCCATGAATATCAGTCAAGTTAAGAAACTCAAAAATATTGTTAGGACGAAGAAACTTGCGAAGAATAATAGCAAGATCTTTTTTTGCACAATGAAGAAGACATCAGTCAACTATAGGATAGTAATAACTCTTTTACCTTGTTTTTACCCCTTGCGCCATCAGTCAACTATAGGATGGTACTAACTCTTTTACCTTGTTTGCATATCTTTGTTTTTGGTACTTTTCAAATCAGTTCACCGATGATTACCTCTCAAACCACCTACATGGTCAAGAGGTGAGAAGGTATTCATTCAACACCCATGGTACAATATTGAAGTCTAGCTGAAGAGGATGAAGGTTGGGCGGGCAATTATCCATAGCCACTGGCCTAAAGCTGCAAGGATATTCAACATCACTGAAGGCTCAACATTTGCCTTCCACTTTGCAGTTTCCAAGATGAGATTCATCTGTCTATTTACCGCGTATGATGCCACTTTCCAAAGGTTTTTGATGTTGCATGTGAAACTTGGTGCTCTTGTGTAATGGCAGAACTGAGTGCCGAAGCTATGTGATGTAATTCTATTATGAAATCCTGGTTGCTGTTATACAGATATGAAATATCTGGTGTGTTTTTATAAGAAATATCAATTTGATTAGTAAATGGATTATCAATAATAGGCTAATTACCCTGCTTATTGGGGTTTTCTATTACCGACGGTTACTCAGACAACATCGTGGGCGATGAGCTCAAACAACACGTACGATTTCTAGAAAGTAGGCGTGTGTGATCAACTAACAATCACACACGGCTTCCGGCGGAGAACTGTTTGCGTTAGGCCACCTTGCACAAACGTTTCCACAAAAAAAACTGTGTGTCATATACATACGAGCGGAAATGTTTTTCTGGGATTCACTGTGTCGGATGTACATACGAACGGAAACAATTGGGTTTTGATGCCTCACCCGATCACACACGAGCCAGCTTGTGTGCTAGAAGGGCCTATCCCTGATGGTTTCTGGGTAGTGTGGCGAGGACCCCCCTATCGCTCACACTCACTTGGCGACGGTTCCAAGTGCCGTCACGGAAAGGGGTTAAAAACCATTTGTATAGCACGTCGTTGTACCAGTGTTAGTTTGGCCTACTATCTTGTTTTTTCTTGCAATGGGAGAAGTTCTTAGCTTTGGGTTCAATCTTGCGGTGTCCTTTCCTAGTGACAGTAGGGACAGCAAGGCACATATTGTATTGTTGCCATCGAGGATAAAAAGATGGGGGTTTCATCATATTGCTTGAGTTAATTCCGCTACATCATGTCATCTCACTTAATGCGTTACTTTGTTCTTTATGAACTTAATACTCTAGATGCAAGCAGGAGTCGGTCGATGTGTGGAGTAATAGTAGTAGATGCAGAATCATTTCGGTCTACTTGACACAGACGTGATGCCTATGCTCATGATCATTGCCTTAGATATCATCATAATTATGCGCTTCTATCAATTGCTCGGCAGTAATTTGTTCACCCATCGTAATATTTGCTATCTTGAGAGAAGCCACTAGGTGAAACCTATGGCCCCTGGGTCTCTTTTCTATTATATTCAATCTCTTTTATATCATACTAGTTTATGATCTACTATTTTGCATTCTTTTACTTTCCGATCTATAAACCAAAAATACCAAAAATATTTACTTTACCATTTATCTATCTCTATCAGATCTCACTTTTGCAAGTAACCATGAAGGGATTGACAACTCCTTTATCGTGTTGGGTGCAAGTTGTTGATTATTTGTGCAGGTATTCGGTGACTTGTGCGTTGTCTCCTACTGGATTGATACCTTGGTTCTCAAAACTGAGGGAAATACTTACTCTACTATGCTGCATCACCCTTTCCTCTTCAAGGGAAAAACCTACGCAAGATAAAGAGGTAGCAGTTGCCTCATATTATTCATCTTTATAATGTCTTTCTTGAAAATGATGGATCAGAAAATTGTGCTCAATAGATAGAAGAAGAACTCAATAAAATGTTTGGCATAAAATCCATGAATGATAAGCATGGTTGCAATTTTGCTAGTATGAATTCTTTGAATATCTATGATGCTAGTGATATGCAAAGCCATAAGCTTGGGGATGCTATATTTGATGAAGATGATAATTTTAGTCCCCCAAGTTTTGATGAGCAAATTTATTGTGATGATAGCATGCCTCCTATTTATCATGATTATATTGATGAAAGTGGGTTTGGAAGAGTGTCAACTTTATGTAATAATGATCGCACTATTTTCGAGGGTGTTGAATATTATTGTAATAATTATGAAAGTCGATTTGGAGAGGTCATGACTTTATTTAATTATGATTCCACTATCTTGGAAGAGGTTTCAATTGATTTTGACAATGAATTTGCTATCTATGATGATTATTGTGATGACATGTATGGTATAAAGAGTAATGATAACCATGAAACCTATCGTCATGATTTTAATTTTCGATTGGATTATTCCAATCAAGTATCACATGATAGTTATTTTGTTGAGTTTGCTCCCTCTATTATTCATGAGAATAAATTTGCTTATGTGGAGAGTAATAAAATTTCTATGCTTGTGGATCATGAAAAGAATGCTTTATGTGATAGTTATATTGTTGAATTCATTCGTGATGCTATCAAAAATTATAATGAGAGAGGCACATATGCATTATATATCGCAATAATATCAAGTTTCCTCTCTATGTGTTAAAAATCTTGAAGTTATGCTTGTGTTTGCCTTCCTATGCTAGTTGATTATTGTTCCCATAAATTGTTTGCTTACAAAATCCCTATGCATAAAAAGTTTATTAGTCTTAAATGTGCTTGCCATGTGACTCATGATTCTCCCATTAAGTTTCAATTATTTACTTTTATGAGAGCATAATTGAAATCATCATACCTAGCTAAAAAGGCACTGAAGAAAAGCGCTTGTTGGAAGACAACCCAACACTTATACCTACGGCCTTTGTGTGTTCACATGGTTGACCTACTGTATTAATCATGTTTTATAGCTTTTGTTTCAATAAAGTTCCAAGTAAAGCCTTTGGGATAATGTGGCTGATAGTTGATTTTATTCAGTGCAAAAATAGAAGTTTTGGCGTCAAGTGCAGAAATTCCCTAATTTTACCGGAACATAATTTTGGTCTGAAATTTTTACACGTGATTGATATATATAATTCCCTACATTTACCTAATTTATCAGAATTTTAGAGTTGCAGAAGTATGGTCATTGTTCAGATCATTACTAGTTGTTCTGTTTTTGACAGATTCTGTTTTCAATGCATAGTTTGCTTCTTTTAGTGTTTCCATAGCTTATGTTAATTGTTATAAATTGTGGAAATGATAAGGTACAGTAGGAATTATGTGGTAACAATTATGAATCTTGCCTTTGATAGTACCCAAGTGAATGGTTTTCTCTTTATTATACTAACGCATCTCATGAAGTTCTGTTAAGTTTTGTGTGATTGAAGTTTTAATGTTTCGGGTGAGATATCGATATGAGGAGAATAAGAAGTGACAAGACGCTAAGGCTGGGGATGCCCAAGGCACCCAAAGGTAATATTCAATGAAGATCCAAGAAACTAAGCTTGAGGATACCTCAGAACGCATCCCATCTTTTGTCTGCAACATTATCGGTAACCTTACTTGGAGCTATATTTTTATTCGTCACATGATATATGTTTTGATTGGAGCATCATTTTAGTTGTATTTTATTTATATTATTTAGAATAAGATTTTGTATCTTTTATTTCAATAAAAGTGTCAAGGATAGCCCTTACCATGCTCAATTTGCAAGTATATGAGTTGATGTTTCAAAACATGAAGTTTTGTTTTCTTGTGTGAATTCTCTAGAAAAGTCAGAATCTGATAAAAGCTTGAAATTTTGACACAATAAGCCATGATAAATTTTCTACTTTGTGGTAAACTTTGAGAATTTTTTTAGTTAAATAAGTATGGATACTTCTTCATCCTTTACAGACTATCCTTCTTAGATAGATTGATGTTATGATTGCATTGTTTGCATATGTTCGCTTGTTTAATGATTCTATTTGGGGATAGGAGTATTACGTATTCAGAGGAATTTAGTATGCAATGTTTAATTATAATGTAATAATTTGTTACAGTAGAGAATGATAAGGTTTTGCATGGATTTATACTAACTTATCTCACGAGTTCTTGTTGAGTTTTGTGTGGATGACATTCTTAAGATTTAAAGAAACCGTGATATGAGAGGGGTTAAGGAGACACAAGAGCCCAAGCTTGGGGATACCCAAGGCATTCTAAGTTATTATTCCGAGTAGTCTCAAGCATCTAAGCTTTGGGATTCCCTGGTAGGCATCCCACCTTTCTTGTTCAACAACTATCGATCAGTTTTGGTTGAGCCTAAGTTTTTGCTTCTTCACATGATATATGTTATTCTTGGAATGTCATTTATTTTGTTTTCCTTGCTGTTTGAATAGAATACTTAAGATCTGAAATTTTTAAATGAAATAGAGTCGTCACATAGCTACCTAATTACTTAAGTACTCATTTGATCGTCACTTATATCTTTTTGGTGTAGTTTGTCTTTTTACTCTTGTGCTTCACCTATATCCCAAAGGATGAAATTATATGTTCTTCATATGCTTGTATTGTACCTAGTAGTAGCCTCACATTGGGTTTAGAAAGCAAAATCTATTGCAATTTAACAATCACAATATTGGTCATGCAAGCAATTCATGAATGATTAGTATAAGGAATAGAATTTTCACATATAAATATATTATTTGGATATCTTTTATGACTGTGAATACTGATGAAGCCATGTACCTAGGGTAGGGTCATAGACCTGTCCCAGATACCCTCCCCAAGGACATCTCTAGAAGAAACTACCTTTCAGTCGACTTGGAAGGATTTCACTCGACGGACTCGAAGAAACTCGACCATGAAGCCACTCACTCGACCACCAGGAGATCTAGAGTCACTCTGCACACAAACGGTCTGTCATTAAGTAGTCTTTATGGTCATCATAGCACTTACGTATGGTGTTACCAGTAACGCCACATCTTAATGTACCTTAAACCCTGCATAACTGAGGGCCGGAGGGGTCTGGCGGACTCTATATAAGCCACCCCCTCCTCAGTGTAAAGGGTTCGCACCCCTGTAAGTCATACGCACATAATACAGTCGACCGCCTCCAGGCTCTGAGACGTAGGGCTGTTACTTCCTCCGAGAAGGGCCTGAACTCGTAAACATCTTGCGTATACAACTACTCCATAGCTAGGATCTTGCCTCTCCATTCCTACCCCCCCTATTCTACTGTCAGACTTAGAACCACGACAGTTGGCGCACCGTGGGGCAGGTATCTTTGCGACTTATTGGAGAAGTTGCAATTGTTTCGGTCTCCTTCATCATGGTTTCATGCGGAGTTTTGGTTGAGGGCCGCGAGATCCGTCTCGGTGCGCTCACGTTCATCGCCAACGACTCCGCTTGGCTTCAGGAGGCTCCACTCGACATCACGCGCTCCCCGTCCGTGGGGCGACGCACTTTTGCGCGTGTGTCCGCGGCGTCCTCCTGCGGCAACCGTCGACCCCGTATCGGTCGACCCCTGTGTCGTCCTCCCTCCCTGTCTCCCGCCAGCGCAAGCGCTCCGGTTGGTCGAGGCTTCAGCGGTGGGTGAGGCACGTAGTGGCCCGCCAGTCGGCCACCCCCCAAGTCGCGGCGATCGAGCCCGACGAATCTCTCTACGGCCTGTTCGACTGGCTCCGTAGAGACTGCATCCGAGTGCGACAACAGTGATCCAACGGCGGAGGTCCTGATGGTCAATGGACCGCGCAGTCCTCCCGGCTTCCCTCGCGCCGACGGGTGCGATGGCGGAGGCTACCCAGCGCAGGTCCACGAAGAGTATCAACCCGAGCCACTCACTTCGCTGCAAAGGGAAGATCTTCGCCGCCGGAACATGGATGCGCTGCATACTCCTATCGTTGGAGAAACCCCCGAGGCTCGTGCCCTAGAGGACGCGCGTTTGGCCAACTTGGCTGAGCGCACTCGACTGGAGAACCTCCAGTGAGCACTTGACGAGCGTGCGTGGCAACGGGTTCCAGACTCCAGTCGACGTCAACTCTTTCCACCACCGACTCAGGTATATCAAACTCCGATTCAGAATCTAGCAGCTGCAGCCCGTATAGCAGAGTCGATTCAGCCCTCTCAGTTAGAGGCTGGCAGAGGCTTGATGCAGATCAGAGAATTACTCCGGGCAGCAGGAGATCAAAATTCAGCTGTATCGTAGTCGCGAAACAGGATTCACAGCAGATCCGTCGCTGCGAATACAGTCCAGTCGGCCCATAGCCTGAGATCGCCCCCGAGCATGAGGGACGTGGAGGTCGGCATGATCAGTATGATGACCGATTTGATCGCAATGATCGACGTCGAGGACCCACTCCTCTCCCGAGGGGTGGGTCGTACGCCCCTCGACAGCAAGATGACAGACGCCATCATAGTGTTGGGCGAAGGGTTCCAGTCGACCCCAGAGAACCAGGCTTTGATGCGAGATCCATTATCGTTCAAGGTTTGGTCGATCGGAACAGAGCTCACCGAGAAGGCCATGATAGAGATGTGCCCACCAGCAGTAGAGTTCACGTCTCAGGACCAGAGTGTTTTAGCAGAGCCATCAGGGCCGCGGTGATTCCTCCCAACTTCAGGTTGGCGACTGGAGTCAGTAAGTTCACAGGCGAGTCCAAGCCCGATACTTGGCTTGAGGACTACCGAGTGGCTGCTCAGATTGGCGACGGCAATGATGAGGTGGCCATGAAACACCTACCTCTTATGTTGGAGGGCTCGGCCAGAGCATGGCTGAATCAGTTGGCACCTAGTAGCATTTACACTCGGGAAGATCTTGCCCGAGTGTTTGTCAGAACATTTGAAGGAACTTGCAAGCGACCAGCAGGGTTGACAGAGCTGCATGTTTGTGTGCAAAAGTCGAATGAGACTCTGAGGGATTACATCTAGAGGTGGATCACATTACATCACAGGGTGGAAAATGTATCTGATCACCAAGCAGTCTGTGCCTTCAAGGAAGGCGTTAAGAACAGAGAGCTAAGTTTGAAATTCGGTCGGACCGGAGACATGACCCTAAGTCGGATGATGGAGATTGCCACCAAGTATGCCCAATGGTGAATAAGAAGATCGACTCCGGAGTGGCAAGTACAAGCCATCCGCTCATGAAACCGGGGGAGGGAACTCAAGTCGGAAGCAGAAGCGAAAAGCCGAGCCAGCTGCTCCTGGAGAAGCCTTGGCCGTGACTCAAGGAAAGTTCAAAGGAAAGCCCAAAGGATCTTGGAACCCTAAGAAGGTGAAGGACAAGGAAGGAAATGACGTGATGGATTTTCCGTGCCACATCCACACGAAGAAAGATGAGGAGGGTACCTTCATTTACCCGAAACATACCACTCGATAGTGTCGGCTCTTCATCCAGCAATTTCAGGGGAAGCAGCCCAAGGATAAGGAAAAGGAGTCGGACAAAGTTGAGGACAAAGAGGACAGTGATGAAGGATATCCCCATGTCAATTCCACCCTGATGATTTTTGCTGATGTTGAAAGCAAAAGTCGATTGAAAGTTATCAACCGAGAGGTGAATATGGTTGCTCCGCTGACACCCAGTTATCTGAAGTGGTCTCAGACTGCCATCACATTCGACGAGTCCGATCATCCGACACACATAGCCACCCCTGGGAGGCAAGCTTTGGTGGTCGACCCAGTCATCGAAGGCACTCGAATGACTTAAGTCTTGATGGATGGTGGCAGTGGCCTGAATATATTTTATGCAGAAACATTGAAAGGGATGGGCATTCCGATGTCCCGACTCAGTACCAGCAACATGAGTTTCCATGGAGTCATTCCTGGGAAGAAGGCTGAGTCGCTCGGCCAAATTGCTCTTGATGTTGTTTTCGGTGATTCCAAGAATTTCCGAAAAGAAAAGTTGACGTTTGAAGTTGTGGATTTCCAGAGTGCTTATCACACTATTTTGGGCAGGCCAACTTATGCATGTTTCATGGCTCGACCATGCTATGTGTATCTGAAAATGAAGATGCCTGGTCCCAAAGGTGTGATCACTATTAATGGCAATCGGAGGAAGGCAGAAGAGTGCTTTCAGAAGGGATCAAAGATCGCCGATGCTCAGATGGCAGTGGTAGAGCTGCAGGAATACCAGAAAACTTCAGATCCGAGTGATTTGTTGCAAGCCAAGAAGCCTGCTACAGAGTCAGCGTTTCAGTCGTCCGGTGAGACGAAGCCCGGTCACATTCATCCGACCGGCCCCAGTGCTGCTCCGACTCATATCTCTACAACACTCGACTCCAAATAGGAAGAAGCGCTCATCCAGTTCCTTCGTGAGAACTGGGACATCTTCGCATGGAAGCCTGCTGACATGCCGGGTGTTCCCAGGGGGCCGGCTGAGCATCGCCTACAAGTCGACTCAAAAGTAAAACCTGTCAAGGAATATCTCTGACGGTCCGCAGTCCAGAAGAGAAAGGCCATTGGCGAGGAGGTGGCTCGGCTCTTAGTAGCGGAGTTTATCCGAGAGATTTACCACTTCGAGTGGCTCGCCAATGTTGTCATGGTCCCCAAGAAGTATAAGTCACTTCATATGTGCATTGACTTCAAACATATCAATCGGGCCTGCCGGAAAGATCATTTTCCTCTCCCCCGCATCGACCAAATAGTCGACTCAACTGCGGGATGTGAGCGCCTGTCTTTTTTCGACGCCTATTCCGATTACCATCAGATCCGTCTGTATGGACCCGACGAGATTAAAACAGCTTTCATCACTACATTCACGTGCTTCTGCTATGTCACCATGCCATTCGGCCTTAAAAATGCCGGAGCCATGTTCATGAGGATGATTCAGAAGTGTTTGCTCACTCAAACCAGTCAGAATGTGGAAGCATACATGGATGATATTGTGGTCAAATCATGGAAGGGTTCTGACCTGTTGATTGACCTCGCTGAATCATTTGCCAACCTCAGGAGGTATGATATCAAGCTTAATCCATCAAAGTGCACATTCGGAGTTCCTGGTGGAAAATTGCTCGGTTTTCTCATTTCCGAACGAGGAATCGACGCCAACCCAGAAAAAGTTGGCACTATACTCCGAATGAAACGCCCTGTGCGTGTGCACGATGTCCAGAAGCTTACTGGATTCTTGGCCGCTTTAAGTCGATTCATCTGTCGCCTCGGTGAAAAGGCATTGCCTCTTTACCGACCGATGAAGAAGTCAGACAAGTTCGAGTGGACTCCCAAAGGTGATGAAGCGTTTGTAGAGCTAAAAGCCCTGCTCTCCACCCAGCCGGTGCTTGCTGCCCCAATCAGCGAAGAGCCTTTGCTGCTTTACATTGCAGCCATAGGACAAGTCGTCAGTACAGTACTTACGGTCGAGCGGGAAGAAGAAGGAAAAGCCTTCAAAGTTCAGCGCCCAGTGTATTATCTTTCTGAAGTTTTGACCCCATCAAAGCAAAGATACCCACATTATCAGAAGCTTGTATATGGGATTTATATGACCGCGAAGAAGGTTGCTCATTACTTCTCTGACCATTCCATTACAGTCGTCAGCGACGCCCCATTGTTAGAGATTCTTTACAATAGAGATGCAACTGGTCGAGTGGCAAAATGGGCGATTGAACTCCTTCCCCTTGATATCAAGTTTGAGGCAAAGAAAGCCATTAAGTCCCAAGTAGTAGCAGATTTCATCGCCGAGTGGATTGAACAGCAACTACCGACTCAATTTCACTCGGAGCACTGGACCATATTCTTTGATGGTTCTAAGATGCTGAATGGTTCCGGTGCTGGGGTAGTATTGGTTTCCCCCCGAGGAGATAAGCTCAGATATGTGCTCCAGATCCACTTTGATTCCTCCAACAACAAAGCAGAATACGAATCACTTTTGTATGGGTTGCGTATGGCCATTTCACTCGGCGTTCGTGGCCTTATGGTCTATGGCGACTCAGATTTGGTGGTCAATCAGGTGATGAAGGAGTGGGACGTCTGAAGGCCAGCCATGACTGATTACTGCAATGCGGTGAGAAAGCTGGAGAAGAAATTCGAGGGGCTAGAGCTTCATCATATACCCCGACTGAAAAATCAAGCAACTGATGATTTGGCAAAAATAGGTTCCAAGAGAGAAGCCATTATCAGTAATGTGTTTTTGGAACACATCCACACACCCTCAGTTCAAGAGGATCCTTTCACCGAAGAAGCTCCACAGCCAAAAAGTGTCACAGATCCGGCTGAAGTTGAAGTACCAGCCGTGGTCGACCTGATCATGGAAGTGTTGGCCATCACTCCCGACTGGACAGTGCCGTACATCGCATATATCCTAAGGAAAGAACTCCCAGAGAACGAGGAAGAGGCTCGACAGATCGTCCGTTGATCCAAAGCCTTCACTGTGATAAAGGGGCAGTTGTACAGGGAAAGCGCGACTGGAGCCGGTCAGAAATGCATAACACCAGAGGAAGGTCAGATAATCCTTGACAATATCCACTCGGGGACCTGTGGTCATCATGCGTCCTCTCGGACCATTGTGGCTAAAGCATACCGAGCAGGATTTTACTGGCCAAGAGCAAATGAAATGGCAAAGGAAATAGTCGACAAGTGTGAAGGATGCCAGTTCTATTCGAATCTATCGCACAAACCCACCTCAGCCTTGAAGGCCATTCCACTCGTCTGGCCCTTCGCTGTTTGGGGATTGGATATGGTTGGACCACTGAGAACTGGCAGAAGCGGCTTCACCCATGTATTGGTGGCAGTCGACAAGTTCACTAAGTGGATTGAATCTAAGCCTATCAACAACCTTGATGCCGGCACTGCTATCAGCTTCATCATAGAATTAGTATTCAGATATGGAGTTCCGCACAGCATCATCACTGACAATGGGTCAAACTTAGATTCCGATGAGTTCAGAGCCTTTTGCGCCTCTCAAGGCACACGAGTCGACTATGCTTCGGTCGCTCACCCCCAGTCGAATGGATAAGAGGAACGAGCAAATGGTCTAATTCTCAAAGGACTGAAACCCCGGCTGATGCGTGATCTCAAGCATGCAGCAGGAGCGTGGGTCGACGAACTTCCATCAGTTCTTTGGGGATTGAGGACCACTCCTAATCAGTCGACTAGACGAACTCCATTCTTTCTGGTCTATGGAGCTGAAGTAGTTCTGCCGAGTGACCTGCTTCACAACGCACCTCGAGTCGAGCTCTACACTGAAGATGAAGCAGAACAAGCCCGGCAGGACGCAGTCGACCATCTAGAAGAAGGAAGAGAGATGGCCATGATCAGATCGACTATTTATCAGCAAGACTTGCATCAATTCCACGCCAGAAACGTGAAGAGTCGAGCCTTCCAAGAAGGAGACTTGGTCCTCCGAGTGGATCAACAGAAAACGCACAAACTCGCTCCTACTTGGGAAGGCCCCTTCATCGTCACCAAAGTTCTCCACAATGGAGCATACCGTATTTACAATGTTGATCGCTAGATCGATGAGCCACGAGCTTGGAATGCGGAGCTGCTCCGCCCATTTTATACTTAAGTACTCACTCGGGTGAGATGTAATAAAAAATACCTTTGTAGTTTATTTATCAAAGACAAGAGTGTTATAATTTTCCCAGTGATTATTGTTGCTTTTGTTTACGAAAGAAATCCCCAAGTGGGTGGCTTAGCTGCGAATCCGTTTCGCCTAAGTTTGTTAAAAAAATCCCCGTCGAGTGACGAGCAAGCCTCTCACTCGGTGGCTTAGCTGCGAGTCTGTTTCACCTAAGTTTAAAAAATCCTACCGAGGTGGTGAGCCAGCCTCCCACTCCCAGGCTTAGCTGCAGTCCCAGTACTCGCGTAAGTTCAAAAAATCCTACCGAGTGGTGAGCCGGCCTCCCACTTGGAGGCTTAGCTGCAGTCCCAGTACTCGCCTAAGTTCAAAAAATCCTACCGAGTGGTGAGCAAGCCTCCCACGCGGAGGTTTAGCTGCAGTCCCAGTACTCGCCTAAGTTTAAGAAATCCTACCGAGTGGTGAGCAATCCTCCCACTTGGGGCTTAGATGCAGTCCAGTACTCGCCTAACTACTTAGTCCATTCCACTCTGCAAGGATGACGAGGTGCAGGTCGACTGCTACCTTCTCCTTCTGAGGTACGCCACAAATACAATGTGCGCTCCAAAATCCCATCGAGTGGAGAGCAATCCTCTCACTCGGGGGCTTAGCCGCAGTCCAGTACTCGCCTAAGTATTTGAAAATCCCACCGAGTGGAGAGCAGTCCTCCCTCTCGGGAGCTTAGCTGCAGTCCAGTACTCGCCTAAGTTTTTGAAAATCCTACCGAGTGAAGAGCAACCCTCCCACTCAGGGCTTAGCTGCAGTCCAGGTACTCGCCTAAGTATTTGAAATCCCATCGAGTGGAGAGCGATCCTCTCACTCGGGGGCTTAGCCGCAGTCCAGTACTCGCCTAAGTATTTGAAATCCCACCGAGTGGAGAACGATCCTCTCACTTGGGGGCTTAGTTGCAGTCCAGTACTCGCCTAAGTATTTAATACAACATGCGCTCTGCAAGGACGACGAGGCGCAGGTCGACTGCTACCTTCTCCTTTTGAGCTACGCCACAAATACAACATGCTCTCTGCAAGGACGATGAGGTGCAGGTCGACTTCTACCTTCTCCTTCCGAGCTACGCCACAAATACAATGTGCGACCCACAAGGACGACGAGGTGTAGGTCAACTGCAATCTGTGCTCCATCCCTACCTGCAAGAGCGATGAAGTGCAGGTCGACTAGACTTTCCACCTCAGAGCTGCGTCTCAAGCATTAAAGTATATCCCGAGTGAAGAACAAAGCTCACTCGAAGACAAATGCAAGCATATTCAATGATAAGCAAAGTTCAGATAACGGATTCGGAAGTGCTAAGGCGTCAAGCCCGTAAAAGTTTATCGGTTACAAAACCACTCGGCATTTCGAGGCAAATTCAAGGTGAGACATAAAAGTTTTTCTTACTCCTCAGGTGGAGGACTGGAGGGCGCGACAAACTGGTCCAGGTCGATTCCATCAGCAATCTGAGTGGCAGCAGCAATGATGGTTTCCATGAAGGATTGGAAGTCACGCTTCTTGGTATTAGCCACCTTGATGGATGCCAGCTTGTCCTCTCGCGCATCCTTGCAGTGAACACGTACCAGGGACAGAGCAACATCAACACCACACCTGGCAGAAGACTTCTTCCATTCCTGCACTTGACCTGGAACGTCATTCAGTCGAGTCATTAAAGATTCGAGGTCATTTTAAAGCATCTCTCTTGGCCAGAGTGTCATGTCGATTCGTGACACTGCCACCTTCAGTCGAGCGAGGTAGTCGACAACACTAGCAACGCGAGACTCCAGTCCGAGCACGTTCATAGCGGCTTCATCCTTCACAGGAGAGTTAATGGGGTCCAGGCTTGTCTTCACTCGACTGGTTTCCTCCTCAAAGTTCTGGCAGAATTCTGTAAACACAATTCAGAGTTAAGCCAGCAGTTTTATGATGAGTCGATAATAACAAGTCAGTCAGATAGAAGGGATTACCTTCAAGCATGAGGAATAACTTCTTGGCGAGCCCTCCTAGATAAGCCTCCAGATCATTCTTCTTCCCCGCCAGTTCGCTAGCTTTGTCACTCAGAGCTATCTTGTCATTCTTCAGTCGGCTAACCTCCTTGTTGGCCGCGTCGAGAGCATCTTTCAGATTGGTGTTCTCCTCTTCAAGTTTACCGACTAAAGTCAACTTTTCTTCCACGAGCTTCGTCTTGTCTGAAGCCGCTTTCTGCGCCTCGGCGAGGTCAAGGTCCTTCTTCTTCAGAGCCTCCTTCAGTTTATCTACAAAGTGACAATGAGATCAGAATCAAGAATGGTCAAAAACATAAAGACAGTCGTCAAGATTCTCACCAAACATACTTTTTGCTTCCTCCTTCGCCTTCGTGAAGTTCTCCTGGACAAGCTTCAAGTCATGTTCGAGCTGGATATGTTTGTTCTCCAATTCAGTATAACGAGCCACAAGCTCGCAAGATTTCTGTGAAAGGTCAGTCGACAGACATCAAAGATAGGTCACTTCCGAGTGACTAAGAGAAAAAATCGTAGCATTTCTAAGACTACAGCCGAATCAAAATATTCAACAGTAGTCTCGGGGACTACAGACAGTGGGTGCACTCAGCGTGCCCCCACTGGTTCTACCGACTTGGTTCGATCAGTCGACTGAAAGAGATAGAATGTTATGATCCTAAACCATAGCTCACTGCCAGCAGTCAGCCACGGTATCATCATGATCTAAAAAAAAGAGAGATGTTCTTCAAACCATAGTCGACTGCCAGCAGTCAACCATGGTTTCGGGGACTACACCCAGTGGGTGCACTCAGCGTGCCCCCACTAGTTCCATGATTCCATTCGACCAGACCGAGTGGAGAAGTTCAAAGTATAAAGACTATAGTCGACTGCCAGCAGTCCACCATAGTCTCGGGGACTACACCTAGTGGGTGCACTCAGCGTGCCCCCACCAATCCAAAAATTCAATCGACACACCCACTGGGTGTACAGATACTAAGGTCTTCAGAAAGAAGAGTTTTCAGGTACCATATCCTAACAGAACAAGCGGTGACCAACTTACCTGGACGTTGCTTTGAAGAGCTGAGCTTGCATCATAAGCTGCTTGGCTGGCGTCCCGGATCGCCTTCACCTGCTCCATCATAACTCCCGCCTGGCGTATAGCCTCCTTAGCAGCACCCGCTTGGTCCTCTGGGACATGGTGTGTGGCGAAAAGGGACGGCGGATCGGCAGCCGACGATGAAGGTCGAGCACTCGTCAGCGACACAACAAAGGACACAGAAGTCCGAGTGACATTGCCTCCCTCCTGAACCAGCGTCTCTGGTGCTGATACAACCTAAGCAGTCTTGCCAGCAAGCACCTTTTTGTTCCTCCTCTGCCTCAGTGGCTCCTCATCGTCATCATCAGGGAGATCAATGACATGAGGTGGGGCTACAGGAAAGATTCAAAGTTAAAAATTAAGATCCAATCGACCAAAAGCGAAACTACAGAGATCATACCAAGGTTGGAGGTGGCAGCATCTTCCATTTCTTGATCTTCGTTCCTGGCTGAGGTCTCGGAGGTAGAAGCACTGCAGATTTCAAAAATCAGTCGGTTAACCAACGAGTCGACCAAGAGATTATCCATGCCAAACAAGAAAACACAAGTTCTGCTATTACCCAGAAATAGTGGGAATCACCGTCCTCATCTACGGCAGGGCCTTCGTCGGCTTTGATGACATCGCTCGGGGTTGCTTTGACGCTTTCTCAGTCGGCGGCGAAGAGGTCGTCCGAGGGTGTTTCGTCGACTGCCCAACAGGCACAGTCGCTTTGCCACGCTCTACTGCTGGGTTATGGGCGAGCTTGGATCACCTTTCAGTGCGGGGAGGGTCGACTTCCTCATCTTCTTCCTCTTCCTCCTCTTCACCAGAGCCGTCGTCTTCTTCATCCTCCTCACCGTCAGATTGCCACTCCTCCTGACTTTCACCTCCGCTCCCTCCTCCTCCTCGATCTGTTCTTGCGCCCCGTTGGGCATCGAGTACATCTCGGTAGTGACCTGGAAGACAACAAACAAGACAAAAGTCAGTGGACTGAATTCTAGCAAAACGGAATGAAGGAAGCAGGATCACAGTCGGAGATACAGAATTGGACCTTGTCTGGCTTGTATGACTGGTCGAGTGGAGGGATCCTCCTGGCTCCTCGGGGGTTGTCCTTGTTCCCTATGATGGCAGTCATCCACCTCTCTAGCGTGGCATCCTTGACCTCCTTCGGGTGGACCCGAGTGGTGTCTTCAGTGCCAGAATACATCCACATCGGATGGTCTCGATATTGAAGCGGCTGGATGCGTCGTCGAAGGAAAACCTCCAGAAGATCCATGCCAGTCACCCCGTCACGGATAAGATGGCCTACACGCTCGACCAACACTTTAACCTGAGCCTTCTCCTCTGGGACCACCTTCAAAGAGGACGGCTTGATCACTCGATCCATGGAAAAAGGAGGGAGTCCAGTCGACTGCCCTGGCGTCGGCTGGTCTTGGCAGTAGAACCAGGTCGACTGCCACCCTCGGACCGACTCGGGAAGGATCATGGCTTGAAAAGCACCTTTTCCCCTCATTAGAACCCCAAGACCCCCACACATCTAAATCACTTGGGTTTTCTCGTCACTCGGATTGACCTTTTTCACCGTTTGGGAGCGACAGGTGAAAATGTGTTTGAAAAGGCCCCAATGCGGCCGGCAACCCAAGAAATTCTCACACAAGGACACGAAAGCAGTGAGATACACGATGGAGTTGGGTGTGAAGTGGTGGAGTTGTGCCCCAAAGAAGTTCAGAAATCCCCGAAAGAAAGGGTGGGGCGGCAAAGAAAACCCGCGATTAACGTGGGTGGCTAAGAGGACACACTCACCCTCCTGAGGCTGTGGCTGCCACTCCTTCCCCGGGAGCCCCGCTGATCCATGAGGGATCAGTCCTTCATTGGCCAGGTCGTCAAGATCTTTCTGGCGGATGGTCGAGCGAATCTAGTCGCCCTGGATCCAGCCCTGCGGCAGACCGGCCCACGACGAGGATCCGCCCCCACTGGCCGCCCTTTCCTTCGCCTTCGCCGTCGCCTTCTTCGCCCGCTCCAAAGCCGTCGTCTTCTCCTTCACCATCGTAGCCGGCGAAGCACGCATAGAGCAGCAGTGCTGGGATGGTGGCGACCGCAGCAGATGAATCTGAGGAAGAGGGAGAGGAAAATGAGGGCGCACTGTTCAAAAACCCTCGTCCGGCACCTTATATGAGGTTGCTTCCGAGTGACTGACTGGTAGGCCCGGACGATCCTGTCAAATGCCACAACAGTCGCACGTGCGATACGTGGCGAAAAAGGTGGCACGGAGATCGAGGCACTCCTGCCTTATCCCATCCGAGTACCGCGGCCTCCTCCTCCTCGCGCGCTTCCCTAAATTCAGATCCCGCTAAATCCGCGAACTGGAGTCCGTTTCATCGCGTTTTATGATACGGAGCCGCCGCCAAGCCCTAATCTCTCTCGGGAGGGATGATCTGGAGTCCGTTTGGGGCTCCGGAGAGGGGGATTCGTCACTATCATCATCATCAACCATCCTCCATCACCAATTTCATGATGCTCACTGCCGTGCGTGAGTAATTTTATCATAGGCTTGCGGGACGGTGATGGGTTGGATGAGATTTACCATGTAATCAAGTTAGTTTTGTTAGGGTTTGATCCCTAGTATCCACTATGTTCTGAGATTGATGTTGCTATGACTTTGCTATGCTTAATGCTTGTCACTAGGGCCCGACTGCCATGATTTCAGATCTGAACCTACTATGTTTTCATGAATATATGTGAGTTCTTGATCCTATCTTGCAAGTCTATAGTCACCTATTATGTGTTATGATCCGACAACCCCGAAGTGACAATAATCGGGATAGTTCTCGGTGATGACCGTAGTTTGAGGAGTTCATGTATTCACTATGTGTTAATGCTTTGGTCTGGTTCTCGTGTTAATGCTTTGGTCTGGTTCTCTATTAAAAGGAGGCCTTAATATCCCTTATTTTCCATTAGGACCCCGCTGCCACGGGAGGGTAGGACAAAAGATGTCATGCAAGTTCTTTTCCATAAGCACGTATGACTATATTCAAAATACATGCCTACATTACATTGATGAGTTGGAGCTAGTTCTGTGTCACCCTAAGTTATAACTATTACATGAGGAATTGCATCCGACATAATTATCCATCACTGATCCAATGCCTACGAGCCTTTCACATATTGTGCTTTGCTTATTTACTTTACCGTTGCAGCTGTTACAATTACTACAAAACCTCTATCGTTACTTTTGCCACTGTTACCGTTACTATCATACTACTTTGCTACTAAATACTTTGCTGCAGATACTAAGTTATCTAGGTGTGGTTGAATTGACAACTCAACTGCTAATACTTGAAGAATATTCTTTGGCTCCCCTTGTGTCAAATCAATAAATTTGGGTTGAGTACTCTACCCTCGAAAATTGTTGCGATCCCCTATACTTGTGGGTTATTAAGACTATTTTCTGGCAACGTTGCCGGGGAGCATAGCTCTATTCTTTGAGTCACTTGGGATTTATATCCGCTGTTCACTATGAGGAACTTGAAAGATGAAAGAACTAAGATTTTTCCCTCAGCTACGAGGGGAGGTAAGGAACTGCCATCTAGCTCTGCACTAGATTCTCCTTCCGTTTTGAGTAAGCTTGCGACACCTAAACTTGCTACTGCTATGAATTCTGATATGTCGCATGTTATTGATGATGCCACTTCTGCTATGCATGATACTTATGATGAAACTACTTCTATGCTTGATACTATTGTGCCATTAGGTGAATATCTTGATGAACAACTTGTTAGGGTTAGAGAGAATGAAATTATTGAAGAAGATATTATTGAAGATAGTGATGATGAAGGTTCTCCCCCTAAGTATGAATTGTCTATTGTTCCTGAGGGTTATGTTATGGATGAAGAAGCTGCTAGAGATATTCTTTCTTGCAACGATAGATCTGATCTTAAGAAGTTATTAGCTAAATGGAAGCAACAATCTCTGAATGCTAGAATGAAATATGACCCTGCTTTTGCTACTTCACCTATCTTTGTTATTGATAAGGATTATGAATTCTCTAGTCATCCTGAGATAATTACTTTGGTTGAATCTGATCCTTTTTATGGCAATGAATCTGAAACTGTTGTGGCACATCTTACTAAGTTAAATGATATAGCCACCCTGTTCACTAATGATGAGAAATCTTGCTATTATTATATCCTTAAGATATATCCGTTCCCATTAAAGGGTGATGCTAAAACTTGGTTTAATTCTCTTGATCCTGGTTGTGTGCGTAGTCCCGAGGATATGGTTTATTACTTCTCTGCTAAATATTTCCCCGCTCATAAGAAACAAGCTGCCTTGAGGGAAATATATAATTTTGTGCAAATGGAAGAAGAGAGTCTCCCACAAACTTGGGGGAGGCTTCTCTGATTACTTAATGCTTTTCCTGATCATCCTCTTAAGAAAAATGAAATACTTGATATCTTTTATAATGGACTAACCGATGCTTCCAAGGACCACTTGGATAGTTATGCTGGTTGTGTTTTCAGGGAAAGAACAGTCGACCAAGCTGAATTGCTATTGAATAATATGTTGACCAATGAAAATAGTTGGACACTTCCTGAGCCAATTCCTGAGCCAATTGAGCCAACTCCTGAGCCAGCTCCTGGGCCTATTCCTAAAACAACTCCTAAGAAGAGGGGAGTTCTTTTTCTCAGTCCTGAAGATATGCAAGAGGCAAAGAAATCAATGAAAGAAAAAGGTATTAAAGCTAAAGATGTTAAGAATTTACCTCCTGTTGAAGAAATCCTGTTGAAGAAATACATGGTCTTAATATACCTCTTTTTGAAGAAACACATTGTCTTGATAACCCGACATAGATAGTAAATGTAAATTCTCTCTATAGATATGATAAATATGAAATCCCATCTAAATTTCCTAGCCAGTGTTTAGATGAATTTGATGACTTTATGGCTAGACAAGAAAGTTTTAATGCTTATGTTGGTAGAGAATTAAAGAGTAATGCATACATGATTGGACGCTTGAGTGATTATATGGCTAGAGTTAAAGGTGAACTTAAACTCATTAGCAAATATGCTTCTATGGTTACCACTCAAGCGGAACAAGTACTTAAAGCTCAAAGTGCTTTGCTCGGTGAATTAAATAATAAACATGATTTTGCTGTTAGAGTGGCTACTAGAACTGGTAGAATGGCTCATGAACCTTTGTATCCTGAAGGCCACCCTAAGAGAATTGAGCAAGATTCTCAGAGAAATAATTTAGATGCACCTAGTCCTTCTAAAAATAAGAAAAAGAAAAATGATATCTAGTGAACTTGTGGTAGAGAAACTTGAGAATCCCAATGATATTTCTATTTTTGATGCTGAAACACAATCAGGTGATGAACATGAACCTAGTGATAATGTTAATGATAATGTTCATGTTGATGCTCAACTTAGCAATAATAAATGATGTAGAGATTGAACCTGATGTTGATCTTGATAACCCATAATCAAAGAATCAACATTACGATAAGAGAGATTTTGTTGCTAGGAAGCATGGTAAAGAAATTGAACCATGGGTTCAGAAACCCATGCCTTTTCCTCCTAAGCCATCCAAGAAAAACGATGATGAGGATTTTGAATGCTTTGCTGAAATGATTAGACCTATCTTCTTATGTATGCGCTTAACTGATATGCTTAAAGTAAATCCTTATGCTAAATATATGAAGGATATTATTACAAATAAAAGAAAGATATCGGAAGCTGAAATTTACACCATGCTTGCTAATTACACTTTTAAAGGAGGAATACCAAAGAAACTTTGAGATCCAGGAGTACCAACTATACCATGCTCCAATAAAAGAAACTATGTTAAAACTTCTTTATGTGATCTTGGAGCCGGTGTTAGTGTTATGCCTCTCTCTTTATATCGTAGACTTGAATTGAATAAGTTGACACCTACTGAAATATCTTTGCAAATGGCTGATAAATCAACTGCTATACCTGTCGGTATTTGTGAGGATGTGCCTGTTGTGGTTGCAAATGTCACTATCTTAACGAACTTTGTTATTCTTGATATTCCCGAGGACGATAGTATATCGATTATCCTTGGTAGACCCTTTTTGAATACTACAGGGGCTGTTCTTGATTGCAACAAAGGCAATGTCACTTTTCATGTTAATGGTAATGAGCATACAGTACACTTTCTGAGGAAACAACCTCGAGTTCATAGCATCAATTCTATTGAAAAAATTCCAACTATCATTATTGGAGGTTTTGAATTTCCTCTTCCTACTGTTAAGAAGTATGATATTCTTATTATTGGGGATGTTCATATCCCCGTTGAGGTAACCTAGTGTTATTCGAAATTTCTCTAGTTCCATGTTATTCGGAATGAGTTTGTTAACCAGACTTGATCAACCTTGTTAGTGGATTACTTTTGATGAGCATGAGATGGATGAAGCTAGAAGGCACAACCTTCTGTACCCTCCTTTTACTTTTCTGTTATTTAGAATAAATAAAGAAAAAATAGTATTTTCTATTTATTTTCTGTATTATCCTTGCAATAAAAAATACCCCAAAAATAAAAGTTCTCCAAATGCCCTCCCAATTCAGTATGTTTTTTTCTGGAATATTTGAGGATTTTAGGCACTGAAAACACAGCAAGGGGGCAAGCACCTGGCCATGAGGGTCCAGGGCGCGCCCACCCCTACTAGGCGCGCCCCCTGCCTCGTGGCCCCAGGGTGGCCCCCTCCACTTATTCCTGCACCCACACACTCCATCTTCCTCCCAAAAAAATACCCATCCAACTCAAGCACGAGTTCTAGCTCATTTTGCTGCAATTTTTGATCTCCTTGCTCAAAGCTCCATTCACAAAACTACTTGGGGAGATTGTTCCTTGGTATGTGACTCCTCCATTGGTCCAATTAGTTTTTGTTCTAGTGCTTTATTCATTGCAATTTTTTGCTGCCTAGGTGACACTGTTCTTGAGCTTGCATGTCAAATTTATGAGGTCCCAAGTAATTCTAATGCACGATGTAGGCTCTGGGCACTTGTGGGAGTAGATGCTATCAGTTTTGTTGAGTTTGGTTCACTTTTATTTTGAGTTACTAAAAATTTCAGAAATTTTTCAGAGGAAGAAATATGTTTAGGAAAATGTACCAAGGTGGTTCTTCAACAAAGAAAGGACCCAGGCGTGCTATGCGTGAGCAAGACGTTGAACCACCAAGGGAAGCTGATGTGAGGCCTTGTGAATGGCCGTCAGAAGAGTTTATGGTTAATGCAGTCATCAAGGATGAATTTGACGCATATGTGCATAATGCCAATCTTGAGGACTTCATGCAGGATAAGTGTCCTCAGTACTACTATTTAACTGATTCATTCATGAGAAGGTTTAAATTTACATCTTCGCGTAATTCTCAAAATGTCATGTTTGATATTTATGATCAATCATATACCATGGACCTAGAAGATTTTACTACTGCTTGCAAACTCCCACAGTGGGGTGATGTTAATGAACCCTGTAAATCTGAATATAAAGACTTTCTTGCTAGTATTACTGCGGGAGAATCTAGAGATATAGCACAAGCTACCATCAGGAGCATTCATTTTCCTGCTATACATTATTTTGCTCTCTTCATTGGTAGATGCATTAATGGTAAAGATGAAGCACGTCACATGTGTGTCCCTGATCTTTGTGTTCTCAAGAGTGTTGTATTAGGTAATAAAGATTACAACTTGGGGGCAATTGTTGCACGTAGATTGCATAATAATGGTTTATCTGGAGATTTGTTTGGAGGGACTTATGCGACCCGTGTTGCTAATTATCTTGGTATACCTCCACATGAGGGTGATAGGGAGTTGCCTCCCGCTTTTTAGATTATGACGCTATGGCCAGTCATCATTTTCTTGTGAGGAATGAGCAATTCCTCCAGTATCGACTAATCTTTGACAGATGCCACTCTATCCATGTTACTCTCCCTGCTCCTGCACCTTTTGATTACCAGGCAAAAAGAAGATATGTCGTAACCAGGGAGGAGGCAACTGAATACGAGGGGAGAGCGGAGGCAGCTCGCCGCCATGCCGCAGCTCAGGAGGCAATGGCTGCTGCATCTCAATACGACCACAGTTACAACTTCGGATATCAGCCAGGCTATCCATGGCAATAGACCAACTTAGGCAAATGCCTAAACTTGGGGGAGTACGTATTTCTCACCGACATTACATTCATGTTCACACACTTATTCTAGTTGTCGGTGCTCATACTCTTTCATTGTATTATCCATGCTAGTTTAATTTCTTTTTCTAGCCTTCTTCTTGTGTGTTTGATAAACCTTAAGAAAAACCAAAAAAAATTAGTTAGTTTAATTTCCATGCTTGTAGTAATAATTGAAATGAAAACCCAAAAAGATTTCTTGTTCCTCTTTTGCTTGTTGGGAGCTTTCCCGTGTAAATTGTTTTATTTCTTTTCCTTCTTTTGGGGGTCGAGAGGAGAAGACCATAATGAAAATGTCTAAGTGGCTCTCATATGCATGATTATTTATTTAACCAAGAGCCCATATTACCTTGTCTTCTCCCTTGAATTGAATGCTTGCAGATTCCAGCTTAGTCTAATGCACGTGCACTACTATTATTATACACACCGTCCGGTCGTGCAAGTGAAAGGCAATAATGACGATATATGGTGGACTGATTGAGATGAGGGAAGCTGGTACGAACTCGACCTCTCTTGTTTTTGTAAATATGATGAGTTCACAGTTCCTGATTCAGCCTATTATGAATAAACATGTTTGCAATGACAATTAGAGATTATAGTTGCTTATGCCATGCTTAATTAGCTGGGAGCTTATAATGATTTACCTTGCGTGCCAACATGCTATTAAAATGGTTGTGATGTGGTATGATAGGGTGGTATCCTCCTTTGAATGATCCGAGTGACTTGACTTGGCACATCTTCACGCATGTAGTTGAAACAAAATCAACATAGCCTTCACGATATTTATGTTCATGGTGTATTATATCCTACTCATGCTTGCACTCGGTGTTGATTAATTTTAATGCATGTTCATGACTGTTGTCGCTCTCTCAGTTGGTCGCTTCCCAATCTTTTGCTAGCCTTCACCTGTACTAAGCGGGAATACTGCTTGTGCATACAAACTCCATAAACCCCAAAGTTATTCCATATGAGTCCACCATACCTTCCTATATGCGGTATTTACCTGCCGTTCCAAGTAAATTTGTATGTGCCAAACTCCAAACCTTCAAATGAGATTCTGTTTTGTATGCTCGAGCAGCTCATGTATCAACCAGGGTTGTCTGTATCTTCCATGCTAGGTGGGTTATTCTCAAGAGGAGTGGACTCCGCTCCTCATTCACGAGAAAATGGCTGGTAACCGGGATGCCCAGCCCATGATCAAAAAGATCAAAGCAAATCAAAATAATTAAAAAAACTCCCCCAGGGCTGTTGCTAGTTGGAGGCACTTGTTGTTTCGAGCAAGCCATGGATCGATGCTTGTTGGTGGTGGGTGAGTATAAACTTTACCATTCTGTTTGGGAACCGCCTATAATGTGTTTAGCATGGAAGATATAGAGATCTCATAGTTGTTGCGTTGACAGTGAAAATATACCGCTCAAAATGTTATTCATCTCTATTTTAAAATCGAGCTCTAGCACCTCTACAAATCCCTTCTTCCCTCTGCGAAGGGCCTATCTATTTACTTTTATGTTGAGTCATCACCCTCTTATTAAAAAGCACCCGCTGGAGAGCACACTGTCATTTGCCATGAATTACAATATTTAGTCAGTCCTTGATCTTTAAAGGTGCTCTGCATTTATGTTTTGTGGTCTCGGAAAGGGCTAGCGAGATACCATCTTGTCATATCATATTATAATTGTTTCCAGAAAGTGTTGTCATCTGAGTTTTATTATTATTGCTCGCTAGTAAATTATGCCATTGATATGAGTGAACATGAGACCTAAGCATTATTGTGAATATGGTTAGTTCATAACCTTTGCTGAAAACTTGAATGCTGGCTTTACATATTTACATCAACAAGAGCAAATAGAGTTTGTAAAAGGTTTTCTTTATCACTTTCAGTTTGTCAACTGCATTTCTTCAGGAGAAGCAAAGGATTAAGCTTGGGGGAGTTGATACGTCTCTGTCATATCTACTTTTCCAAACACTTTTGCCCTTGTTTTGGACTCTAACTTGCATGATTTGAATGAAACTAACCCAGACCGACGCTGTTTTCAGCAGAATTGCCATGGTGTTATCTTTGTGCAGAAACAAAAGTTCTTGGAATGACCTGGAAATCCACGGAGATTATTTTTGGAAAATATAAAAATACTGGCGAAAGAATCAAGGCCAGGGGGCCCACACCCTATCCACGAGGGTGGGGGGCGCGCCCCCTCCCCTGGGCGCGCCCCTGCCTCGTGGGTCCCCTGGATGTCCACCGACCTCAACTCCAACTCTATATATTTGCTTTCGTGGAGAAAAAAATCAGAGACAAAGTTTCATTGCGTTTTACGATACGGAGCCGCCGCCAAGCCCTAATCTCTCTCGGGAGGGCTCATATGGAGTCCGTTCGGGGCTCCGGAGAGGGGGATTCATCGCCGTCCTCATCATGAACCATCCTCCATCACCAATTTCATGATGCTCACCGCCGTGCGTGAGTAATTCCATCGTAGGCTTGCTGGACGATGATGGGTTGGATGAGATTTACCATCTAATCTAGTTAGTTTTGTTAGGGTTTGATCCCTAGTATCCACTATGTTCTGAGATTGATGTTGCTATGACTTTGCTATGCTTAATGCTTGTCACTAGGGCCCGATTGCCATGATTTCAGATCTGAACCTACTATGTTTTCATGAATATATGTGAGTTCTTGATCCTGTCTTGCAAGTCTATAGTCACCTATTATGTGTTATGATCCGACAACCCCGAAGTGACAATAATCGGGATAGTTCTCGGTGATGACCGCAGTTTGAGGAGTTCATGTATTCACTATGTGTTAATGTTTGGTTTGGTTCCCTATTAAAAGTAGGCCTTAATATCCCTTAGTTTCCATTAGGACCCCACTGCCACGGGAGGGTAGGTGAAAGGACCACGATGTCACCTAGAGGGGGGGGGGTGAATAGGTGTTTTAAAATCTTTTACGGATTTGGCTATATCCTAATGCGGAAATAAACAAAGCGGATTCTTTTGAAGCACAAATCCTAAATATACTAGGCTCACTAAGTGCACCAACAACTTAGGATGAGAACAACGAGGATATGAGTAAGCACAAGTAAGTACACAAACTTACTCAATGTATATCACAAGATATGTAAATGAATAATACACACAACCACAAGTAAGAAATACAAGCTTACACAAATGATGTCACAAGATATGGAAATGAATGTTACAAGCTAGCAATTCACACTCAGCACAAGATAGAACAATAGTAGCAAGTATGAATTGCGGACTATAAAGCGTTGGCCTAAATGATCTCTACGATATGGTAACCAACACAATATAGTGAGGACAACAAGATATAGTGAATGCACGTCAAGTGACCAAAGTAAACCACAAGTAAGGAGTTAGGGTTAGGGATAACCAAAGTCACGAAGACGAGGATGTATCTCGATGTTCACTTCCTTGGAGGAAAGCTAGTCACCGTTAGAGAGGTGGATGTTACCACGAAGGCACACCAACGCCACGAAGGCTCACCCTATTCTCCTTGAGATATCACCACGAAAGCCATTCTCAACCACTAGTGGTAGACCTTGAGGCGGCCTCCAAACCTTCAAAAACTTTCCGCGGGACAAATCACAAGTTGATTCCTCACCGGAGCACTCCTACCGCCTAGGAGTCTCCAACCTCCAAGAGTAACAAGAACAAAGGGGAAATGCTCAAGACTTGCTCAAATCACGAATTCCTTTGGTCAAAAGGAGAGGGAGTGGATCTATCACTTGATTGGAAAAACTCTCAAGAACTCTCACTAATCTCTCCGGGATCTAAGATTTGGTGTAGGAGAAGTGAGAGGGAGCCACTTGCGTTTTTGGGACGATTTGGGATGAAGTGCTCAACCCTCCCCGGAGTGGGAGAGGATATTTATACCCCCAAAGAAAATAGAGTCGTTTCCTGCAGTTGTTGACCTGCCCCGGATTGATCTGGACGCATACCCGGATGATCCGGGCAATGCCCGGATGATCCGGGAAGGTCAATATACAATGTGGTGAAGTAGATACCGGATGTCCTGGGACATAGCCGGATGATCCGGGCAATTCCCGGATGATCCGGGTGGGTAGCCGGATGATCCGGCTAGCGGAATAAGCTTCTATGATGAATTTTACGAATAACCCGGATGATCCGGGCAGGAAACCCGGATGATCCGGGCAAATCCCGGATGATATGGGAGAGGACCCGGATGATCCGGCCAAACCAAACTGCCTGCAGCCTAGAAACTGAAACAGGCACAACTTTTACATCCGGACTCTGATTTTGATGATCTTTGGGCTCGTTTTGAAGCTATGAAAAAACCCAGGTCCTCACATAGAGAACCACCCAAGTGAACCAAAATGGACGATGCAAAATATGCAAAGGTTTTATCATGTATTTGGGTAAACCTATTTTGGCTTTGGATTTTCTTTGGTATATAGGATATGAGTGGAATTGTGTTAGAGAAGATGTTGACTTGAGAAAATCTATCACGAACCCCTTTGATCCCCTCTTAATAGTGCGGGATCCCTATAACTCAAGAATCATAAAAGGTCTACACTACATAGCTATCAATAATCCATTCTTGAGTGTATGTGTTCCTTCGGTGTTCATCACTCCACAACACTAACGTCGAAGGAACTAATACCTTTGACTCGACCCTTTCACTTGAGCTTGAAGTTGAAGTTTCTTCTTGGATCAAGTTGAATGGCAAGACATTGTGAAGTCTTCAAGTAGCTCCCCCATACACAATATGGGAGGCTTTGCTTTGTATTCATCTTCACTTGTCCATCATGTGATCATCCACAAGCTTCAAGCATGTAATCCCTCGGGATGGTTATCTTGAACTTGCCCTTATCAACCATGATCACCAACACTTGATGTTATCCTCTCATAGACACTTGAAATCTCTCTCTCTCTCTCTCGATGCGAGCCCATGAGAATCACCTAACCCTCAAAAACATAGACAACACATAGTATGGGTTAGTACACAGAGTGCAATTGATAATTTCTTATCATACCACAAGATCTTATGTGGTGCATCATTTGCGCTCGTGTGTTGACCATTTAGAGTTCAATCCGAACTTCAACTTGGTCAACCGATATCTCTACTCCATGTTTAATCTTGACGTCATGAAGGTATATTGAATTCTTCACTTGAATAGCTTGCTCAATCATGACTCAACACATGAGTCCATTATGATCATATCTTTGAGCCACTCCTAGAATTCATCATTCAAATCATCCTCTTAAGATCTTGATCCATTATGGCTCAAACCATAGCTCTAAGCATGGCAACCCTTAAGATACTCCAATGAACTCCATTTTGATCATCTCGATGTAATTGTTGCTTCAAAGGAGTTTTCTTCCATTATTCTTCAATCATTTTCCAATGGGACTAATCTTCAAATGTATATCTCAATGCAAACATTAGTCCATAAGGATTGTCATTAATTAATTACCAAAACCACACATGGGGACTACATGTACTTTCAATCTCCCCCATTTTGGTAATTGATGACAATCTCAACAAGAGGGTTTATATAATGAATAAATTGTATATTTGGGATGGTTGTACTATCATCAAGACACTACACAAGCATTTGATGATAGTACACCCATAGTATATAGAGCAAACTCCCCCACAATATATGCATGTGTGAATGAACTTTGAATGTCATTGCATATATTGGTTGACATAAACTAGGAGAAGATTTCTCTATATACAATACTCATTCATGCAATAAGAATATATAACAAGGGTAGATATGCATGAGTGACAACAAGAACTACAAAAGATATTTATCTTAAACCCTCTAAACTTCTCCCCCATTGGCACCAAATGCCAAAATGGAAGACAAAACATCTAGCAGACCAATATAGTACGAGTTCGTCCTTGATGTGTGCATATCACAACATGTGAGTGAAAACAAATGCACATATTCAATGATGAACAATTAAAGGAGCTCGGAATCTATAGAATGCAATCAGATACGAAGATATGAACTTTTTCATGTATAAAAATTTCTAAGTGACCAATAATAAACATGATATGTATCCATAAAGAAACTCATATACACAAAAAGAAAGGTTGCAATTGATAAGAACATGATATCCACAAGTGAATCCACTATTATACAACTTGAGCCTAGTCATAATAGCAAGGTACATGGCACAAAGCTCATGGCACAAATTTATCTCATTTGCATAACACAAAGTGAAGCAAGCAATCAAAAGATCCGACGAGCCAAAAGGATAAAAGAATATTACAATTTGGGTAAAGGAGTGTTCTAAGGAAAATAGAGAAGCTCCCCATGATTTGTGCAAAATTTAGAATTTTTTTATTTGGATACAAGTGCACAAAATAGGATCATCACTCCCCCAAAATCAATAGGAACACACAACAATTGCAAGCAAACATAGATAAGAAAAGAAGCCTAGCATTTGCAACAAACATATGGTTGAGCAACATGTACATGAGGCAACCTAAGAATAGGCACAACCAAAATGATGTGTGTGAGTCACGTCAAAGCACTTGAGAAGACTAGTATAAGGATGATAATTAAGCATCAACATATCCTTGAGTAAATGAGATACAAGGTGCAAGACATGTCCTTCCCACACACACGAAGTTAAGAAGGTCACACACACATCAAGCAAATGGGTTCACAAGCTCACTAATAGAAAACTAAAAGTCAAAGCTTGTGACAACCCATGATGAAGATAGGAAATAATAGGCTTGTCAAGACAAGCATGAGGACAACAATCTTCACCAAACATGAGTGCACTAAGATGCAAAGAGGTAAGACATGCACTCATTCAACAAATGCTTCCATGGAGCCACCAAAAAGATATAAAAAGTGAATGAAATGGTGGACATGAAAGAATAGGGATATCAACTAGAGATGTAACTTCTCTCACGTGTATAAGATACTAGGTAGATGATATCCACAAAGAAGGATGTACACATAAAATAGTTACAAAAGGAAGGAATAAGATATCCAAACGGGAGTCATAAAATATACCAATGAGATCTTTGCTTGAAAGCATGGCACATGGCTTAATATAATCTTATTGTATATTAATGAACTCCAAACACACAACCATCAAAGACATCACAACTAGCAACAAGAGATCATTGTTGGGATGCTTTGAGAAAGGAAACAAGTATCACAGGAACGAGTCAAGAAATTCATGCCATGATGCAACCTACACAAGGTTGACCTCATTTCTATATATATGCATGAAGTAAATACTTGTTACCGAGATAGCATTGGTATGAAGTTGTAGATCAATAAAATGTCCAAGCTTGGCTCTAATTTCCTCATAGTGCCACCACCTTCATGAATAAGCCAAGCACCCAATGCTTCTCAAATGTACCTAAAACATTTTAAGTACAATATGGTCCCCAAACTTATTGGGTCCGAAGTAGTTAGCATAACTACAACACATAGGGTAAAACCACTTAAATATGTGCCTATTGATATGAATTTGAATTTCATGCACATCATAGCTATTAAGAATTTGATGGATTTACCATATATATATTGGATCAAATAAGGCAAACAAGGCATGTGAATTTACACACAGTAAATATGCACGTACAAGCCTACCAAAATCCAGGGAGATACAAATTGGACAAATGACCACATAACCGTTAATACTTCCAATAACATCACTAGTCATTCATGTTGTCCAAAATGAATCAAAGTGACAAATCAACATATGATAGCACACAAAGTTCAACATATGAACCAAGGAAAAAACAATGAGCATATAAGATATGCATTGCACACATACTCATAGGAATATCCCACTCAAGTAGATATAGGACACTATAAACAATGAGATAACAAACTCTCATATAGAGCAATAAGATGAATTCGAACAAAATGGTATTTTGGGTTATCATTCGGTGTAGAAGCCAAATAAGTACATGATCATCTATACTAACACAAGCATAACATGAGAGTTTAGAAATAACCACAATGCTTGGATAGCATAATATTAACATTCCAACTAGATAGATAATCATGTAAAGCAATAATTGGAATAGCTTTAATCAAATGATTTTCCAAATATGATTTTAAAGATAACCATGGGCAAAACCGCACAAGAATGCCATACGTAAACAAGACATTGCATGCCACGGAGATATAAGATAATCTCAAATATAAATTCTAAGTGGCATCCCTCAATTGTTCATATTAACAAGGATTGTGATATGCACAAAGCATATCACTCCCCCATAATATGATGATCCATGTATTATCCACAAGAAGCAAATGAAACCCAACTAAGGATAATTAATGGATGAGAATTTGAGTTTCAAATGAGCTTTACATACCACATAGTAACTAGATAATATTGCACTAACAATACTAGGTGGTATCCCACATACATACACATTTAAGGTTTGTGATATCCGTAAAACATAGCACTCCCCCATAATGTGATGATCCAGCCAAGGAAGATTCAACTAATGAAGCAATAAAGGCTTGAAACCACACACGCACAAATATATGAAGTGCATTGCGACCTACACATGCTAGATAACACAAATCAAGCATACTAGGAAGCACAACTATAAAAGCACATGCTAGGTACAAAACCTAAACATGCAAGGGACATAGTAACTTTCAATGTAAACAATGCAAGTACAAGTTACCGCAAAGAGGAGCATTGGATTGATAGATATGATGATAATCCACTTGACTTGGCATTAACCATAACATATGGTGAAAATAGTTTTTCTTCATGAAGTAGCCAAGTCTCCAATGCCCTCCACACACCTATTGATCAAGTTTGAGCTTGATGGTCCCCAACCAAGTTGGGTCCTAAGAAGTTAGTAACAATAGGCTTGGCAACCCAAATGGTCTTGTCCACTTTCAAACTTCTTTGGGAACCCACAAACTTGGCAAACACATTGCCACCAAGATCCTTCCTTAGCGAATAATGATTATTGACTATAGGAGGCTTAGATATGTTACCGTTGGGACAAGATGAAGCTATGTGTCCCTTCTTACGGCAAATATAGCAACATGTGCTCCCCTTTCTCTTCTTCTTTACCTTTTCAACTTGGAGAGCATTATCTTGGTTAGGCATGGGAAGAGGCCTTTCATTATCTTGATATTGAACTTGAGGCCACTTCCCTTGATGCTTCACATTTGAAGCCTTCTTCTTCAATGGACAAGATCTCACATGGTGTCCAACATTCTTGCACTTGAAGCAAGTAATGTTGGCCGAATTCTTGACTTGATCTTGTCCCTTCTTCTTGTTCTTGGACTTCTTCTTGTTGGAGATGAAGTCAAGTCCAATTTTGTATTGAGGGTCCTTTTGCACACTCAAGATATTATCACAATATTTTTCCAAGTCTTTCTTCAAACTGGTGACTTGGGCCTTGAGCTCTTTATTTTCCTCTACAAGGTTAGTATTAACAAAAGAACTAGAGGAAGTAGAAACTTCATTGTTAGAGCAACAAGGCATGGTGAGCAATTCATCACAAGATGTACCAATATCATGTAGAGAGGAATTCCAAGGACTAGCACATGGCAATAAGGCATTTCGAGTAGAAGATGTGCTACTATCCACATGAGACTCACATGATTTTACCTTGGTGACCATAGCGTCATGAGCTTACTTTAACTCATCATGAGAGATTAGAAGATCCTCATGAGTCCCCGAGAGCTTTTTATGACTTTCTCCCAATTTCCCATAATTGCTAGTTAGCAAATCAAGTTCAGTCCTTAGCTCAACATTTTCTTTTAATATTGATGCTTCACACAAGATAGAGTTAGTAGAACAAGCATTATTATCAATATGAGAGTAGCATGTAGAAGCTAGAGACTCCGCATGAGTAGCTTGAAGTTCCTCATGAGACTTAGAGAGCTTGGTGAGCTCTCCTTTGACCTTCTTGTAGTCAAGGTCAAGGTGCTCAAAATCCTCTTTGAGTTTACAATGAGTAACTTCAATCTCTTCTTTTAAAGACCTCAAGTCACTAAGACATTGATGAGCCATAGCAAGTTCATGTTCAAGTTGTTCACTTTTTGCTTGCTCGTAAAGAAATAAGTCGTTACGTTTTTGAAAGCAAGCAAGAACATCTTGGAGCCTTTTATAAGTGTTATTTTTAGCTCTACGAAGAGTTTTCCCAATCTCATAGAGATTTTGAGTCAAGACTTCATCATCTTCCTCATTACAACTATCATCATTATCACTAAGAGAAGATGATACCTCGTCATTACCTCTTGCCATGAGGCACATGTGAACAAAAGGGGTTGATGATGATTCTTTTGGAGAAGAGGGTTCTTCATCAATCAAGCATGCCTCATCTTTCTTGATTTCCTCTACATGGTTAGTCATAGAAAAACTAGAGGAAACCAAAACATTTCTATCATGGCAACATGGGAGATCAAGCATATCATCACAAATGAGCTTAACACCATCATTACAGGATATTTCTTCACTCACCATGTCATTACCTTGTGGTATGCCACATGTTGGTGAAGTGAAAGATGTTGAGGTATGCAAGTAATCGGAGGTGGAAGCAATAGAGAGCTCTTCATGATTTAAAAATGTGGAGAACTCCTCCATTAACTCCCCAAAAAGAATATTGTCTTCATGAAGATTGGACCCACCATATATATCTTTAATTTTGGTCCAAGCATCATGAGCCAACGAACAAGACGAGATTGACTTGAACACCTCGAAGGTTATAGCTTGGTGAATGGTACTTAAAGCTTCACTACCAAGATGCATATCACCAAGTGACGGAGATTGTCCATCCTTTAGATTTGAACTCCCTACAACCACAATCCGCAAAGCATTTGGACCCATGGACCGAAAATGACAAAGCATGTGTAATCTCCACATAATGTAATTTTTGCCATTAAAACAAAATGTGTCATCGTGCACTAGTTCACTAGTCGACATCGTTACTCTCTAGGCGGTTAAGCCTAATAAGGAGAGACCTTGGTCTGATACCAATTAAAAGGACCACGATGTGGCCTAGAGGGGGGTGAATAGGCGTTTTAAAATCTTTTACGGATTTTGCTATATCCTAATGCGGAAATAAACTAAGCGGATACTTTTCAAGCACAAATCCTAAATATACTAGGCTCACTAAGTGCACCAACAACTTAGGATGAGAACAACGAGGATATGAGTAAGCACAAGTAAGTACACAAACTTACTCAATGTACATCACAAGATATGTAAATGAATAATACACACAACCACAAGTAAGCAATACAAGCTTACACAAATTATGTCACAAGATATGGAAATGAATGTTACAAGCTAGCAATTCACACTCAGCACAAGATAGAACAATGGTAGCAAGTATGAATTGCGGACTATAAAGCGTTGGCCTAAATGATCTCTACGATATGGTAACCAACACAATATAATGAGGACAACAAGATATAGTGAATGCACGGTCAAGTGACCAAAGTAGACCACAAGTAAGGAGTTAGGGTTACGGATAACCAAAGTCACGGATAACCAAAGGACGGAAGCTAGTCACCGTTAGAGAGGTGGATGTTACCATGAAGGCACACCAATGCCACGAAGGCTCACCCTATTCTCCTTGAGATATCACCACGAAAGCGATTCTCAACCACGAAATCGATTCCAAACCTTCACAAACTTTCCGGGGGACAAATCACAAGTTGATTCCTCACCGGAGCACTCCTACCGCCTAGGAGTATCCAACCTCCAAGAGTAACAAGAACAAAGGGGAAATGCTCAAGACTTGCTCAAATCACAAATTCCTTTGGTCAAGAGAAGGAGAGGGAGTGGATCTATCACTTGATTGGAAAAACTCTCAAGAACTCTCACGAATCTCTCCGGGATCTAAGAATTGGTGTAGGAGAAGTGAGAGGGAGCCTCTTGTGTTCTTGGGGTGATTTGGGATGAAGTGGTCAACCCTCTACCGGATGGGTAGAGGGGTATATATAGTGTGCCAAGAAAACTAGCCGTTTTAGTGTAAGTGGCAGCGCCGGGCCGGACATCCGAGCAATGGCCGGACATCCGGCTGCTGAGAATCACACACAAGTATGTTGAAAACAGATTACAGGGCCCGGACATCTGGCCGAAGCCTGGACATCTGGCCAAACTTGGGGCCCCGGACATCCGGCCAAGTGCCGGACATCCGGCGTATACAAACGGCATTTCGGTAAAGTTTCTGGACATCTACGGCCGGACATCCGGGCCAGGGGCCGGTCATCCGGCAATTACACACAAATCAGACGCCCTCTGGATAGCAGTGTCCGGACATCCGGGGAAAAGCCCGGTCATCCGGCCAACACAAAAACTGCAGCCGCCCCAAAAGTAAAACATGCATAACTTTCACATCCGGACTCCGATTTTGATGATCTTAGGCTCGTTTTGAAGCTATGGAAAAGCTCCAGGTCCTCACATAGATAACCACCCAAGATAAACAAAAATGGAGGGTGAAAAGTATGGAAAGTTAAGATCATATACTTTGGGGAACCTATTTGGCAATGGATTTACTTTGGTAGATCTATAGGCATATTGTATTTGGATAGGAGTGAAATATGCCTATGTTGGAATATGATGTGAGGAAGTAGAAATAGAAGATGTTCTCTTGAGCAAATCTATCACTAACCCCTTTGATCCCCTATTAATAATGCGGGGTCCCTATAACTCAAGAAACATAAAAGAGCTATACTACATAGCTATCGAGAAACATTCTTGAGTGTATATTTTTCTTCGCTGGTCATCTCTCCACAACATTAACGCCAAAGGAACTAATACCTTTGACTCAAGCCTTTCACTTGAGCTTGATGTTGATGTTTCTTCTTGGCTCAAGTTGAAGGCAAGACATTTGTGAAGTCTTCAAGTAGCTCCCTCATACACAATATGGGAGGCTTTGCTTTGTATTCATCTTCAATTGTCCATCATGTGATCATCCACAAGATTCAAGCACGTAATCCCTCGGGATGGTTATCTTGAACTTGCCCTTGTCAACCATGATCACCAACACTTGATGTTATCCTCTCATAGACACTTGAAATCTCTCTCTCTCTCGATGCGAGCCCATGAGAATCACCTAACCCTCGAAAACATAGACAACACATAGTATGGGTTAGTACACAGAGTGCAATTGATAATTTCTTATCATACCACAAGATCTTATGTGGTGCATCATTTGCGCTCGTGTGTTGACCATTTAGAGTTCAATCTCCGAACTTCAACTTGGTCAACCGATATCTCTACTCCATGTTTAATCTTGACGTCATGAAGGGTATATTGAAATCTTCACTTGAATAGCTTGCTTAATCATGACTCAACACATGAGTCCATTATGATCATATCTTTGAGCCACTCCTAGAATTCATCATTCAAATCATCCTCTTAAGATCTTGATCCATTATGGCTCAAACCGTAGCTCTAAGCATGGCAAACCTTAAGATACTCCAATGAACTCCATTTTTCATTATTCTTGAATCATTTTCCAATGAGACTAATCTTCAAATGTATATCTCAATGCAAATATTAGTCCATAAGGATTGTCATTAATTAATTACCAAAACCACACATGGGGACTACATGTACTTTCGGTAGGACAAAAGTTGTCATGCTAGTTCTTTTCCATAAGCATGTACTCCCTTCATTCCTTGATATAAGGTGTATAGATTTTTGAGAAAAAGTCCGAAATATAAGGTGTATGGCGTTGCACCACTGGTTTGCATAACTTTTTTAGGGATTCGATTACATTTCCTTATATTGGGCAAGCTCCTCTATTTTCTTATGTCAATTAGTCAGGTGTAATCTCGCCCAAAACTTGTGAAATTTTCCCTACACATGCATTCTTTAATTTCCGTGCCAAAAACTATACACCTTATATATAGGAACGGAGGGAGTATGACTATATTCGGAATACATGCCTACATTACATTGATAAATTGGAGCTAGTTCTGTGTCACCCTATGTTATAACTAGTACATGAGGAATCGCATCCAACATAATTATCCATCACTGCTATCGTTACTTTTGCCACTGTTACCGTTACTATCATACTACTTTGCTACTAAATACTTTGCTGCAGATACTAAGTTATCTAGGTGTGGTTGAATTGACAACTCAACTGCTAATACTTGAGAATATTCTTTGGCTCCCCTTGTGTCGAATCAATAAATTTGGGTTGAATACTCTACCCTCGAAAACTGTTGCGATCCCCTATACTTGTGGGTTATCAAGAACATGGTCTAGTGCTCTGGAAGACTCGGGGCAGACTGCTCCAGCTCCACCCACTCAGCCAGAAAATCCAATAGGGCTTGCGACTTTATGGCTTTCTTGGCTTCAAACTTAAAGTCCAAAGGGAGGATCTCGATGGACCACTTTGCCACCCAGCCTGTGGCATCTGTATTGTTCATGATGTCGGACAGAGGGGCATCACTTATTATCGTGACTGAGTGCTCTTGAAAGTAGTGTGCCACCTTCTTAGTTGTCAGATGGATTCAACCACCTTCTGATAGTGTGGGTACCTTTGCTTAGTGGGTGTCAAAACTTCCGAGATGTAATAGACGGGGCATCGGAATTTGAAGGCTTTGTCTAGTTCCTCACGCTCCACAGTGAGCACAGTGCTAACAACTTGGCGTCGGTGCGATGTATAAGAGCAATGACTCTTTGAGCAGCTAGCACTGGTTGGGTGGAGAGCAGGGCTTTGAGTTCCTGGAATGCGGCTTGCGCTTGCGGAGTCCACTCAAACCTGTCCGATTTCTTCATCAGTCATAAAGCGGCAGGGCCTTTTCACCGAGTCGTGAGATAAACCTACTCAAGGCTGCCAGACATCCCGTGAGCCTTTGCACGTCATGTAGGTGCTCTGGTTGTTTCATTTCGACAATTGCACCGACCTTCTCGGGGTTGGCATTGACCCCACGTTCGGAAATGAGGAAACCTAGTAACCTGCCAGCTGCTACGTCTTGAGCTTGTGTTGGTTTTCCTTGAAGAGGAAAGGGTGATGCAACAATAGTAGTGTAAGTATTTCCCTCAGTTTTTGAGAACAAGGGTATCAAAACAGTAGGAGGCTCCTCAAAAGTCCCACGCACCTACACAAACAAACAAAGAACTCGCAACCAACGCAATAAAGGGGTTGTCAATCCCTTCACGGCCACTTGCGAAAGTGAGATCTGGTAGAGATAGTATGATAAGATAAATATATTTTTGGTATTTTATAATATAGATTGGAAAAGTAAAGATGCAAATAAAAGTAGATTGAAAGCTTATATGGTAAAAGATAGACCCGGGGCCATAAGTTTCACTAGTGGCTTCTCTCAAGATAGCATAAGTATTACGGTGGGTGAAGAAATTACTGTCGAGAAATTGATAGAAAAGCGAATAATTATGAGATTATCTAGGCATGATCATGTATATAGGCATCACGTCCGTGACAAGTAGACCGACTCCTGCCTGCATCTACTACTATTACTCCACACATTGACCGCTATCCAGCATGCATCTAGAGTATTAAGTTCATAAGAAGAGAGTAACACATTAAGAAAGATGACATGATGTAGAGGGATAAACTCATGCAATATGATATAAACCCCATCTTTTCATCCTCGATGGCAACAATACAATACATGCCTTGTTGCCCCTGCTATCACTTGGAAAGGACACCGCAAGATTGAACCCAGAGCTAAGCACTTCTCCCATTGCAAGAAAGATCAATCTAGTAGGCCAAACTAAACTGATAATTCGAAGAGACTTGCAAACATAACATAATCACACATAAAAGAATTCAGAGGAGATTCAAATATTTCTCATAGATAAACTTGATCATAAACCCATAATTCATCGGATCTCGACAAACACACCGCAAAAAGAGTTACATCGAATAGATCTCCAAGAAGATCGAGGAGAACATGGTATTGAGATCCAAAATGAGAGAAGAAGCCATCTAGCTAATAACTATGGACCCGAAGGTATATGGTAAACTACTCACAACTCATCGGAGGGGCTATGGTATTGACATAGAAGCCCTTCGTGGTCGATTCCCCCTCCGGCGGAGCGCCGGCGAAGGCTCCAAGATGGGATCTCGCGGATACAGAAGGTTACGGCGGTGGAATTAGATTTTCGTTGGCTCCTTTGATGTTCTCGGGGTACGTGGGTATATATAGGAGGAAGAAGTAGGTCGGTGGCCGCCCGAGGGGCCCACAAGATAGGGCGGCGCGCCCTGTAGGGGTGGGCGCGCCCTCCACCCTCATGGCTGCCCGAGGGGCCCATGAGATAGGGGCGCGCCCTATAGGGGTGTGTGCGCCCTCCACCCTCGTGGCCGCCTCGGCTGCTTCTTATCTTGCACTCCAAGTCCTCTGGATCACGTTTGTTCCAAAAATCACACTCCCGAAGGTTTCATTCCGTTTGGACTCCGTTTGATATTCCTTTTCTTCGAAATACTGAAATAGGCAAAAAAAACAGCAATACGGGTTGGGCCTCCTGTTAGTAGGTTAGTCCCAAAAATGATATAAATGTGTAAAGTAAAGCCCATAAACATCCAAAACGGGTAATATAATAGCATGGAAAAATCAAAAATTATAGATACGTTGGAGACATATGAAGCATCCCCAAGCTTAATTCCTGCTCGTCCTCGAGTAGGTAAATGGTAAAAACAGAATTTTTGATGTGGAATGCTACCTAGCATAATTCTCAATGTAATTTTATTTATTGTGGCATGAATGTTTAGATCCAAATGATTCAAAATAAAGTTCATATTGACATACGAAATAGTAATACTTCAAGCATACTAATCAAAGCAATCATGTCTTCTCAAAATAACATGGCTAAAGAGAGTTCATCCATACAAAAATCAAATAGTTAGGCTATGCTTCATTTTCGTCAAAGAAAAATGCTCCCAAATTATACACCCCCGATGACAAGCCAAGCAATTGTTTCATACTTAAATAATCTCAAACTTTTTCAACTTTCACGCAATACATGAGCGTGAGCCATGGACGTAGCACTATGGGTGGAATAGAATATAATGATGGGTATTGTGTGGAGAAGACAAAAAGGAGAAAGTTTCACATTGACGAGGTTAATCAACGGGCTATGGAGATGCCCATCAATTGATGTCAACATGAGGAGTAGGCATTGCCATGCAACGGATGCACTAGAGTCAACAAAAGAAAACTAGTGGGTGTGCATCCAACTTGCTTGCTCACGAAGACCTAGGGCATTTTTAGGAAGCCCATCATAGGAATATACAAGCCAAGCTCTATAATGAAAAATTCCCACTAGTATATGAAAGTGACAACATATGAGACTCTCTATATGAAGAACATGGTTCTACTTTGAAGCACAAGTGTGGAAAAGAGATAGTAACATTGCCCCCTTTTTTTCCTTTTTTGAACCTTTCTTCTTTTTTTTCTTTTTTTCTTTCGCCTTTCTTTTTTTTGCCTTTTTTTCTTTTTGGGGACAGTGCTCTAATAATGATGATCATCACACTTTTATTGATTTACAACTCACGAATTACAACTCAAAACTAGAACAAGATATGACTCTATATGAATGCCTCCGGCGGTGTACCGGGATGGGCAATGAATCAAGAGTGACATGTATGCAAAATTATGCAAAGTGGCCTTGCCACAAATACGATGTCAACTACATGATCATGCAATGGCAATATGACAATAGTAATGCGTGTCATGATGATAAACGGAACGGTGGAAAGTTGCATGGCAATATATCTCGGAATGGCTATGGAAATGGCATAATAGGTAGGTATGGTGGCTGTTTTGAGGAAGATATAAGGAGGATTATGTGTGATAGAGTGTATCATATCACGGGGTTTGGATGCACCGACGAAGTTTGCACCAACTCTCAAGGTGAGAAAGGGCAATGCACGGTACCGAAGAGGCTAGCAATGATGGAAAGGTAAAAGTGCGTATAATCCATGGACTCAACATTAGTCAAAAGAACTCAAATACTTATTGCAAAAACCTACAAGTCATCAAAAACTAAGCACTACGCGCATGCTCCTAGAGGGATAGATTGGTATGAAAAGACCATCGCTCGTCCCCGACCGCCACTCATAAGGATGCACAATCTAAGAACACCTCATGTTTCAAATTTGGTACACAACTTTAACCATACGTGCATGCTACGTGACTTGCTAACTTCAACACAAGCATTCTTTCAATTCATAATCACCCAACTAGCATGACTTTAATATCACTACCTCCATATCTCAAAACAATTATCAAGTATCAAATTGATCATAGCATCCAATTCACTTCCTATGATAGTTTTTATTATACCTAACTTGGATGCCCACCATTCTAGGACCAATTTTATAACCATAGCAAATACAATGCTGTTCTAAGATACTCTCAAAATAATATAAGTGAAGCATGAGAGACTAGTAGTTTCTATAAAATTAAACCACCGCCGTGCTCTAAAAGATATAAGTGAAGCACTAGAGCAAAAACTATCTAGCTCAAAAGATATAAGTGGAGCACATAGAGTATTCTAATAAATTCCAATAAAGTGGGCTCCTCCCAAAAGGTGTGTACAGCAAGGATGATTGTGGAAAACTAAAAAGCAAATACTAATATCATACAAGACACTCTAAGCAAAACATATATCATGTGGCGAATAAAAATATAGCTCCAAGTAAAGTTACCGATAAATGAAGACGAAAGAGGGATGCCTTCCGGGGGAATCCCAAAGCTTAGGCTTTTGGCTATTCTTGAATATCTTGGGGTGCCATGGGCATCCCCAAGCTTAGGCTCTTGCCACTCCTTATTCCATAGTCCATCAAATCTTTACCCAAAACTTGAAAACTTCACAACGCAAAACTCAACAGCAAATCTTATAAGCTTCATTAGTGAAAGAAAGCAAAACCACCACATAAGGTACTGTAATGAACTCATTCTTTATTTATATTGGTGTTAAACCTAAAGTATTCCAAGTTCTCTTTGGTTCATACCACTTAATACTAGCCATAGATGCATCAAAATAAGCAAACAACACACGAAAAACAGAATCTGTCAAAAACAGAACAGTCAATAGAAATCTGTAACCCACGAATACTTCTGGAACTCTAAAAATTCTACCAAAATAGGAAGTCCTGGAAAATTTGTCTATTGATCTACAGCAAAACAAATCAACACAAAAGCAAATTTCTGTGATTTAACAAAACTAATTTCGTGCATGCAAAGTTTTTGTTTTTCAGCAGAATCAAATTAACTATCACCGTAGGTTATCCTATAGGTTCTACTTGGCACAAACACTAATTAAAACATAAAAACACATCTAAACAGAAGGTAGATGCAAAATTTATTACTAAACAGAAACAAAAACAAAAAACACAAATAAAATTGGGTTGCCTCCCAACTAGTGCTATCATTTAACGCCCCTAGCTAGGCATAAAAGCGAGGATAGATCTAAGTAGTGCCATCTTTGGCACTCAATTCATAAGTAGCTCGCATGATAGATTCATAAGGTAATTTGACTTTCTTTCTTGGAAAGTCCTCCATGCCTTTTCTTAATGGAAAATGGAATCTAATATTCCCTTCCTTCATATCAATAATCGCGCCGATCGTTCTAAGGAAAGGTCTACCAAGAATAATAGGGCAAGAAAGATTGCAATCTATATCAAGAACGATAAAATCTATGGGCAACAAATTTCTGTTTGCAACAATGAGAACATCATTTTTCCTTCACATTGGCTTTTTAATGGTGGAATCCGCAAGGTGAAAATTTAAAGAGCAATCATCAAGATCATGGAAACCTAGAATATCACATAAAGTTTTCGGAATCGTGGAAACACTAGCACCCAAATCACATAAAGCATAACACTCATGATCTTTAATTTTAATCTTTATAGTAGGTTCCCACTCATCATTAAGTTTTCTAGGTATAGAAACTTCCAAATTAAGTTGTTCATCAAAAGATTGCATCAAGGCATCAACAATATGTTTGGTAAAAGCTTTATTTTGACTATAAGCATGAGGAGAATTCACAACGGATTGCAACAAGGAAATACAACCTTCTAAAGAACAATTATCATAATAAAATTCCTTGAAATCCAAGATAGTGGGTTCAGTGCTATTTAAAGTTTTGACTTCTCCAATCCCACTTTTATCAAATTTGGCATCAAGATCTAAAAACTCTGAATTATTGGGACGCCTTTTAGCTAAAGTTGACTCATCTCTAGTCCCATCATTATTAAGATTCATATTGCAAAACAAAGATCTAATAGGGGACACATCAATAACTTTAAGATCTTCATTATTACTTTCATTGAAACTAGAAGAACACACTTTTATAAAGCAATCTTTCTTAGCACACAATCTAGCGGTTCTTTCCTTGCACTCATCAATGGAAATTTTCATTGCTTTGAGAGACTCATTGATATCATTCTTAGGAGGAGTAGATCTAAGTTTCAAAGCATCAACATCAAGCGAAAGTCTATCAACGTTCCTAGCCAAATCATCAACCTTGAGTAATTTTTCTTCAAGCAAGGCATTAAAATTCTTTTGAGAGATCATAACTTCTTCTACACTATTCTCAAAATCAGAGGGCATCTTAAAATTACCATCAGAATTATTGTAGGAATTTCCATAATTATTAGAGGAATTACTAGGTAATGGTCTAGGGTTAAAGTTTCCTCAATAAGCATTGTTTCCAAAACTATTCCTACGAACAAAATTCACATCCATAGATTCATTATTATTCTCAATCAAAGTAGACAAAGGCATATCATTAGGATCAAGAGGAGCACTCGGAGTACTAAGGAAATCATTATTATTGGTATTGGGGAAATCACACAATTTGGTATTATCTTGCGCCATGGCGACAAGTAATCCAACACTCAAGCAAACAAAAAGAGGCAAACGAAAGTGAGAGAGGAGATTGGGAAAGAGATGGCGAATAAAACGAAAAGGGTGAAGTGGGGGAGAGGAAAACGAGAGGCAAATGGCGAATAATGTAAATGCAAGGGAGATGAGTTTGTGATGGGTACTTGGTATGTCTTGAATTCAGCGAAGACCTCCCCAGCAACAGCGCCAGAAATCCTTCTTGCTACGTCTTGAGCTTGCGTTGGTTTTCCTTGAATAGGAAAGGGTGATGCAGCAATAGTAGCGAAAGTATTTCCCTCAGTTTTTGAGAACCAAGGTATCAATCCAGTAGGAGGCTCCTCAAAAGTCCCACCCACCTACACAAAAAAAACAAAGAACTCGCAACCAATGCAATAAAGGTGTTGTCAATCCCTTCACGGCCACTTGCGAAAGTGAGACCTGATAGAGATAGTATGATAAGATAAATATATTTTTGGTATTTTATAATATAGATTGGAAAAGTAAAGATGCAGGTAAAAGTAGATTGAAAGCTTATATGATACAAGATAGACCCGGGGGCCATAGTTTCACTAGTGGCTTCTCTGAAGATAGCATAAGTATTATGGTGGGTGAACAAATTACTATCGAGCAATTGATAAAAAAGCGAATAATTATGAGATTATCTAGGCATGATCATGTATATAGGCATCACGTCTGTCGGGGGTTGGATACGACATATGCCAAAGGATGGCTTATCATGGTGGGAGCGAGTAGAACGTCGCCGGTGCCTGGAAGCGGGATGAGGCGAAGACATGCACGCCAGCGGAATTTACCCAGCTTCAGGGCTCTCCTAGGAGATAACACCCCTACTGCTGCTCTGCGGGGTCTCCGCATGATCACTAAGGCAAGGTGACTACAATGGTGCTCTTGGAGCTGTTTCGGGAGGCAGGAGAGGGCAAGGCTAGCTCGCTCCTCCCTGTGCTATCTGGTCTATCTCTATCTAGGTCCGAACCCTTTGCATGGGTGCCCCGGGGGGTTTATATAGGCCTACCCCCCGGGGGTACAATAGTAATCCGGCTGGGCGCGGGTCCCAGCCGTCTGTCTCTCAAGCCGCCGTCCTCCCCGCTGGTTTTTGGGGCCCGCTGTCTGGCGGGTCCCGTGGACAGGCTTGATACTGTAGCGGCACTCCTGATGACGCAGGCTTGGTCATTGGGTCGTGGCAACAGTGCCGCCGTCTATCGGGCGATCACTGTCGCCATTCCCCATCCTATCTGGTTAATGGCTCGTGGGGCCCTGGGGAGGAGTCGGCCGACTCCAGGGAGGCCGACTCCCACAGGTCCGTCTTCGGGGCGCTCAGGCCGCCTTCGGCCCACCCACTAACAGGCGGCCCCGCCGCCTTCGGGTCATACAGGCCAGCGTCGTGGGCACAGTGCGTTGCGCACTGTGGCTGAGGTCAGGGCAGGCATGGCAACAGTTCCGCGCCTCGCCGGAGATCTTCCAGCGATACGGCTCACTGTAGCCATGCCGGCCCTTCGTAAGCAGGGGGAACGGCCACGCTGTGACCGTACCCCGCATCATACTTCGAGATGAGGGAGGAGTCATGGGCCGACTCTCCATAGTCAGCCCCTCTGGAGGTCGCCAGCTTGGAGTCGGCTTATCTCGGAGTCGCCGTCTGGGACTCGGCTTGTCTTGGAGTCGCTCCTAGGACTCGGCCTGAGGGGCGCGGCCTGCCCCGATGTCCTGAAAGGTCCTGGGACTCGGGTTAGCCTACCCGTGGCCCATTACTCCGACAGTAGTCCCCGAAGCTGGTGAAGCCCTGCTGACGCTGCACTGTGGGGCTTCAACAGTTTCAACCTTCCCGGAGCGGACTCTGGAACTCGGCTGCCGTCTTCCCTTGGGCCGACTGTCGAGAGTCGGATGTTTTTTAGCGAAGAGCCGCAGCTCGAAAGTCGTGGCGGGAAACCAGGCGGCGTGCCTGATACACTTCCCCGCAGCCATCAGGGCGGTCCTATCGCGTGGCGCCACGTGGAGAGGACAGTCTGCCTGCCCACGCGCGCGTTGGGATGGGCCGTCAGGCGGGGCCTGCCACTACCGTGCCTCGGCATATGAACGGATCCGTTGCGGCCATGGACGGTTGGTTTTCCCACGTTGTTACTGCGTGCAGTAACTTCGTGGGTTAAATCATGGGGCGGCATGGGGCATCGTGCGCAGTTAATCCCACGCCCGCCCCCTCGGCTTCTCGGCCCACAGGGCTATAAGTAGGCGGAGGGGGGGAGCGGAGCGGCACAGCACGCGCGCCCTTATTCCCCGCTCCCCCGCCTCATCTTGCATTCTCTCCTTCCTGTCTCCGCTGTTGAGCAAGAGCACTCCACACCACGGCGATGAGCTCTTCCTCCGCCGAGGCCCCCGCCGTGCGCTCCAGCGTGTGGGACGGCTCGGAGGTAGAAGAGGAACACATCGATTTCCTCCGCCAGACACGCCATCTCCCCAGCGCGGACCTCGTGCGCGCCCCCGCCGCGCCGGAGGGGGAGATCCGGCCGGCGCCGGAGGAGGGCGAGCGGGTCATCTTCCGCTCGCACCTCATGCGCGGCCTGGGGCTGCCGGCGAGCGGCTTCTTCCGCTCGTTCTTGGAGTTCCACAGCCTTCAACCGCACCACCTCACCCCGAATACGGTGGTGTTGCTCTCCGCCTTCGCCACTCTGTGCGAAGGTTTCCTCGGCTTTCTCCCCACCATCGAGCTGTGGGGAGAATTCTTCTCTTCTAAGCTCGGCACGCACATCACCGGCGTACTGGCTCAGTGCGGCGCCTACATCACGGTGCGGTGCTCGACGGCCGACAACCCCTTTCCTCCCATCACGCTGATCAAGTCGGTGAAGATGTGGCAGCGCTCATATTTCTACGTGAAGAACCTCACCTCCGACGGCGACTGGGTCAACCGGCCGCCTTACAACGCCGCCCCCCTAACTGGGAGGCTTCCCAGTTGGTCTCACCGAGTCAAGACGCTGACTCCCGCCGGAGCCGCCGCCGTAGCGTGACTCCGAGTCTTGACGCAGTCGGAGGGTCTCGTCGGGGCCGACTTGCTGGCCGCCTTCGTGGTGCGCCAAGTTCTCCAGCTCCAAAGCCGGCCTCACCTGATCTGTCAGATGAGCGGCCTCCGAGACCCAAGTCGGATGAGCACCAAGGAGATGCCCCGCAAGGAGGTGGCGAACTTGGTGAACCATATCGCGCACTGCGAGTTTGAGGAGGACTGGCAGTTCGGCAAGGAGCCGTACTCGCGCGACAACCCCCACCAGTGGTAAGTCGCGTCCCCCTATTGTTTTGTCTTCCTTGCGGCCGACTCCGGCTTCTGACTCTTGTCGGTTTCTTCTAAGCTAGAACCCCCTCATGCAGCCTACAGCCGGCGCCACGAGACAGCCCCGCGAGTATGTTCCTGATCGTGCGGACATCGACGTCGACGACCCCGACTTGGGGGCGGCGGCGATGGAAGCCGACGCCGAAGGCGGGGGAGAAGGAACAGAAGCCGGCTTCAGGCCCTTGGCCACCTTCGCCGACTGGCCTGACGACGATGCCAAAGGGGAAGTCGCCCCGCGCCACCAGCCGAGGGTCGGCTCGTCGGGCGCCGGCTCCTCCGCCGGCCTGGCTGGCCAAGGCGGCGCGAAGAGGCGTCACGCCGGGCCGAGTGCGCCCGGCGGCAAATTGAAGAAGTTCAAGGGGGCGGCCGCCGCGACCAAATGGGAGGAGGCGGCCGTGAAGGCCAACCGCTTCCGTAGGGAAGTGAGAAGGCCGCCGCTAGTCTCTGCGTAAGTCTTTGCGCTTTTTTATTTTCCTTCGTTGAATCTTGTCCGAGTCTTCTTTTATTCTCCCTCCATTCTTCTTCAGGGCCCCTCTTTCCCTTGAGAGATTCGCCGTCCCCTCCGTCATGGGGTCGGTAGAGATGTCCGCCAATACTCGGCGGGCCGACCCTGCCGCCGACCTCCGGGAGGCGATGGAGCGAAATGCGCGGGAGAAGCGTGAGGAGGAGGAGGCCGAACATCTGGAGAAGGCGGAGGCCGACAGGGCGGCCGCCTCCGCCCAGAAGAAGCTGGAGGATGCCGAAGCCGCCCTTGTAGCGAGACGGCGTGCCGAGGAGGCCGCGCGTCGCTGATCGGCGATGCTCGTCCACCCATTGTCGTCTGCACCGCCGCCTCCGGAGTTCACGAGGCAGACCAGAGAGGCCGGCACCGAGAACCCCGTCGTGGAGAAGGAGAGCGGCGAGGCTTCTATGTCGGACACTCTCGTGCCGCCACCGCCGCCTCCACCGCCGTCTGGGAGACCGCACGGCAAACAGCCGGTGGGTCCGTCGGAGCCGCCAGTCACGGACGAGGCCGAGGCGCGGCTGCTTCTCCAAGTCGCCTCGCCGGTGCGCCGCTGTCTTGAGAGGGCGACCTCGGCGCCGCGACCTCGGGAGACCGGCGCTGCCAGCTCGGCAACCCTAGACGCCGAGGCCACAAGCGCCGCGCCCACCGGGTGATTGCACGGAGGCGGCACCGGGCCGCTGAATCAAGCACTTCTGGACGTTCAGGCGAAGCTGCGCGCTGAAGGCGACACCCTTCAAACTTGCACCAGGGCGCATCTGGCAGCGCAGACAGCCGTCCGAGTACGTTTCCTTCTTCTTTTTGATTCTTGTTTTTCTCTGTGGGGGCGCGCCAGCGCACCCACTGGGTGTAGTCCCCGAGTTCCGGGCCGACTGCAGAGCAGGCGGTTCGGAACTCCCTCGGCGAGTTCCAAATACTAACTTTGTCTTCAATGACTTATTGCAGGAGTATCACAACCTCCGCGCCACTGCCTTCAACCGCAATGTTGAGGAGTTGAGCAAGCGGGCTGCCGACTTGTCGGAAAGCCGGAGTAAGTTCTTCTTCTTCGCGGGGGCGCGCTGGCGCACCCGCGGGCTGTAGTCCCCAAGATTCGGGCCGACTGCTGAGCAGTCGGGCCGGATCTTCCCGGCGATCTTCTTTGCTGACGACTTATTTGTCTCTTCTTTCGTTCTTCAGAAGCTAACGCCGCTCTTCAGGAGCAGTTGGGCGAGGCCAATACCGCCCGGCGTGCCAAGGAGGAGGAGTGTGGCAAGCTTGCCGCGGAGCGCGAAATGCTGGCGGCGCAGCTGGCCGAGCAGAAGGAGCTGCTCAAGAAGGCGCAGGACGAGGCCGAGAAGAAAGAAGCCGCTCTCCTGGCCGAGTTCGAGTGTGAGCGCTCCTCCTGGACTGACAGGGAGGCGATGCTGACCTCCGGCTTCCACGAGATCGAGGATATCGTTGATGGTAAGTTTCTTTCGTTTCTTCGGGCTTCCGACTATGTGTCAGGCCGACTTCTGATTTTTCGACTTGCTTCTTTTTTGTCTTGGCAGACTTCTTCCCTGGTCACTCGCAGGCAGTCCCTCTGGCCATCGAGGCTGCTCGTGAGGCGCGAAGGGCAAACGGTGAGGAGATCGCCGCTAATGCCCCCCGAACCATCGATGAGCAGCTTCTGAGCATTGAAGCCCGTCTTCGTCCGGCTCACCGGCTGATGCGCCGGCTTCAGCGTGCCGGCGCCCAGGCGGTTGCCGCCCTGTGGCCAGGCACGCCGGCTCTACGCACCGCCAGCCGAACTGCCGACTGGCTGGAGTCGCTGTCGGCCGTCTTGAGGCCTGGAAGGGCTCCTCGGCCCGGGCCGAAGCGCGCCGGGCCTTGGAGTTCGTCAAGGCGTGGTATCCAGGGCTGGACCTGGACCGTCTGGCCGCGTTCCGGTCAGAAGCCCAGGCCGAGCTGGAGGCCGTGGAGGGCGCCCTTATCGAGCGTGCGGCGGCCATCGCCGAGTACACAGACACCAGTGTCTTCGTGCCCGAGCGGGCTGAAGGCGGCGAGGAAGTGCCGCCAGAGTGGTTCGGGATGAACCCGGAGTATGGCGAGGACTCGGCGGAGGTGATCGACTCCAGCACCGAGGAGGAGGACGAGGTGGAGGACGAAGGCAAGGCGGAGGTGCCAGAAGACGGAGCAGGCGGCCAGCCTCAGCTCGACCGCGCCTCCAGCAACGAGCCGCGTCGAGAGAAGGCGACTGCCGCCGGAGGCGATCAAACCGAGACCGCCCAGCCGACTGCCCCGGCGCCTGACACCGCCATCTCCTCCGATCCTCCGATCCCAGATGCCGCCTCCTAGGCTGCCTTTTTCGCCTCTGCTTGTCTGTCTTAGTAATCTTTTGAAAACTTTGTTAGATTCGAACAATTCCACCCGCGGGGTGTATCTTGAACTTCTATTCGAAGATTCGGCCAAGGGCCTATGTAAATATTTATCCGATTTCCGTCTTTCCTTGCTTACTGCTCTTTAGGCTTTTCCCTTTGCCGCCTTCCTTTAGTCGCTGCCTTGCCAGTCGGACAGCCGCTCTGCGGACTGTCGCTGGGTCAAGTGCTTGGCTACTTCGGGAAGGCAAGTACTTGGCCGTTTAGAGTTTTTTTAGCAAGTCGGATAGAAAGCGACAGGCCGACTACCCAAGAGTCGGCCGTCCTTGATAGAGGCTAATAAAGACGGCGAGCCGGCTACTCATGAGTCGGCTTTCTGCTTCAGAAATGCTGGAGGCCGTCTTACGCTATGTTCGTGCTTTAGGTCCTTAGCCATTTTTCGTGTGGGCGCCCGTTCTTCCTCACTCCTGCCCGCCTCACAGTCGCTCTGCGAGCTGCGGCTTTGCCAGGAGGCGGATTGGGCACCGCGCACTACTTGTCTGACTGCGGGAAGCTCCTCATAGCGCAAGGCGGCGAGTCCCCGGGCCGACTAGTCTGGCCCGGTGCCAAGCGGCTTGTAATGAAAGTAATGTACTCGAAGGCATAATTCTTATCATACAGATAACAAAAAGGGCAGTCCAAAGTCTTAGTACTTTAATACAAAGGGGTAGTGTGATACATACTGCATCAACTGTAAAATCTTCGAAGAAGATTTGCATTCCACGGGCGCTCTGTCTCTTTGCCGGAGTCGTCCCTCTTGCGCGCTCGGGGCTTCTGAGCGTCGATCAGATAGTAGGCGTCGTTCCCTAGCACCTTGCTGATGATAAAGGGGCCTTCCCAAGGTGCCGACAGCTTGTGCTGGCCGGCTGTTCGCTGGATCAGCCGGAGCACAAGGTCGCCTTCTTGGAAAGATCTTGGCCTGACCTTCCTGTTGTAGTATCGACGCAGACTCTGCTGGTAGATGCTGGACCGGCTGAGTGCCAACAGCCGGCCCTCTTCCAGCAGATCGACGCCGTCTTGACGTGCTTCTTCTGCTTCTTCCTCGGTGTACATGGTGACTCGCGGGGAGTCGAACTCTATGTCCGTTGGGATGACGGCTTCGGCACCATAGACGAGGAAGAAGGGTGTGAAGCCGGTTGACTTGTTTGGAGTCGTGCGCAGACTCCAGAGGACGGCTGGCAGCTCCTCAAGCCAACAGCCGGCAGATCGCTCCAGCGGTACGACGAGTCGAGGCTTGATGCCGGATAAGATGAGGCCGTTCGCTCGCTCCACCTGGCCGTTTGACTGCGGATGGGCAACGGACGCTAAGTCCAGTCGGATGCCCTGTGTCGCGCAGAAACGGGCCAAGGCGCCTTTGGCAAAATTCGTGCCATTGTCGGTGATGATGCTGTGTGGGATGCCGTACCGAGTTGTGATGTCAGCGATGAAGGTCACTGCAGTCGGACCATTCAACTTCTTGATGGGTTTCACCTCCACCCACTTGGTGAACTTGTCCACTGCGACAAGTAGGTGAGTCAAGCCACCTCGTGCCGTCTTGAATGGTCCCACCATGTCCAGGCCCCAGACTGCAAAGGGCCAGGCGATGGGGATAGTCTTGAGTGCGGAAGCTGGCTGAAGTGGCTTGGAACGGAAAATCTGGCACCCCTTGCACTTTTGGACTAACTCTTTGGCCTCTTCCAGGGCGGTTGGCCAGAAGAAACCGTGCCGGAAGGCTTTGGCGACGAGTGCCCTGGAGGCCGCGTGGTGACCGCACTCGCCTTCATGGATGTCTCTGAGGATTGCTTGGCCTTGTTCTGCCTCGACGCAGCGTTGGAAGACGCCGGTAACGCTGCGCCTGACCAGCTCTCTGTTGACTATGGTGTAGGCTGCTGCTCGGCGTTGCACTTGTCGAGCCAAGATTTCATCAGTTGGCAGCTCTCTGTTTACTAAGAACCTGAGGATGGGCTGGGCCCATGAAGGTGCTGCTATTTCTTCAACTGCCACTAGTGCGACTTGGACAAGGGCGGCCGGGCTGGGAGGCGGCGGGTTGGAGTCCGCAGCCGCTTGCTGATTTGACAAAGTCCCGGGGCCGACTGGAGCAGTCCCCGGGCCGAGCTCTGGAGTCTTCGATCTTGCCACTGCAGTCCCCGGGCCGGGTTCTGAAGTCCCCGGGCCGGCTTCGACTGTGTGTTTCTTGGAGTCGGATCCGTCTTCCTCAGGCGGAGCCGGCACAAAGATTGAATCTGATTCTGGTGACGGCTTGATAGAAGGCTTGAGGAGGCGCCGGAGGGCGACACCAGATGGTATTGCCTGGCGGGTGGAGCCGATTCGTGCCAAGGCGTCTGCTTGGTCGTTGTCGTTCCTTGGCACGTGGAGGAACTCGCACCCCTCGAAGTATCCGCTGAGTTGCTGGACGAGGAAACGGTAGCTCGCCATATTTGCGTCCTTGGCGTCCCAATCGCCAGATGATTGCTGGACCACCAAGTCAGAGTCGCCATAACACAGGATCCGGCGAATGCCGAGTTCTTTGGCAAGCCGGAGCCCGTGGATGAGCGCCTCGTACTCGGCCACGTTGTTGGAGGCGGCGAAGTGGATCTGCAGCGCATATCTGAGCTTGTCGCCCTTGGGGGAAGTGAGGACGACGCCGGCTCCCAAGCCGGTGCGCATCTTGGAGCCGTCGAAGTGCATCCGCCAATGGGTGGAGTCGGGCGCTGGCGGCAGATACTGGGTCTCGGCCCAGTCGACGAGGAAGTCGGCCAGTGCTTGCGACTTGATGGCGGTGCGGGGCTCGTAGTAGATGGTGTAGGGGGCCAGGTCGATGGCCCATTTGGCCACTCGGCCAGAAGCATCTCGGCTTCCGATGATCTCGGCCAGTGGAGCTGTGCAGACCACAGTGATTGGATGCTCCTGGAAGTAAGGCTTCAATTTCTTGGCGGCAAAATGCACGCCGTAGCACATCTTCTGGTAATGGGGGTAGTTCTGCTTGGAGGCCGACAGTACCTCGCTCAAGTAATATACCGGTCTCTGGACAGGTAGCGCCTTGCCTTCCTCCTTGCGCTCGACTACAATGACTGTGCTGACTACTCGGCTGGTGGCGGCAATGTATAGGAGCATGGGCTCTTTGGGAGTCGGAGCCGCCAGCACAGGGGGAGTAGTCAACATCTTCTTTAGTTGGAGAAAAGCCTCGTCCGCCTTGGGAGTCCACTCAAAGAAGGTCGTCTTCTTCATGAGCTGATACAAGGGGAGAGCCTTCTCGCCCAGCCGACTGATGAATCGGCTGATGGATGCCAAACAGCCGGTGAACTTCTGCACATCTAACAGTCGTCTGGGTGCTTCCATCCTCTCGATGGCCTTGATCTTCACAGGATTGCACTCTATGCCGCGTTCGGAGACCAGGAAACCGAGGAGCTGGCCGGCTGGTACTCCAAAAACGCACTTCTCTGGGTTGAGCTTGATCTGGAATCGGCGCAGATTCTCAAAGGTTTCCTTGAGGTCCTCCAGCAAGGTTCCACGCTTCTCCGTCTTCACCACTACATCATCCACATAGACGTGGGCATTTCTGCCGAGTTGCTTCAGGAGGCACTTCTGCATGCAACGCTGAAAGGTGGCGCCGGCGTTTCTTAAGCCGAACGTCATGGTCAGGTAGCAGAAGGCTCCAAACGGCGTGATGAAGGCGGTCTTCAGTCTGTCAGCCGGGTTCAGCTTGATCTGGTGATATCCTGAATATGCGTCTAGGAAACTCAACAGCTCGCATCCGGCTGTGGAGTCTATCACCTGATCGATTCTCGGCAGAGCAAATGGGTCCTTGGGGCAAGCTTTGTTGAGGCTCGTGTAATCAATGCACATCCGCCACTGCTTGTTCTTCTTCAGCACCAGTACTGGGTTTGCCAGCCACTCTGGAAAAAACACTTCCATGATGAAGCCGGCTGCCAGGAGCCGGGCTATTTCTTCTCCAACAACTCTTCTTTTTTCTTCTGACAGGCGGCGCAAGGGCTGCCTGACGGGCTTCATATCAGATCGGACGTGTAATTTGTGCTCGGCGAATTCCGTCGGGACACCAGGCATGTCCTTGGGGGACCATGCGAAGATGTCGCGATTCTCACGGAGGAAATCGACGAGCTCGCCTTCCTATTTGCTGTCAAGGCCTGTGCCCATGACAGCGTACCTCTCCGGGTGCTCCGGGTCCAACGGTATCTTCTTTGTTTCTTTGGCTGGCTTGAATGATCCTTCTGCTTCCGACTCCTTGGGGTCGGGCGATAACTCGGGCTGCTTGCCGGCCATCGCCACGACCCGATCAAGAAGCCGTTTCTCAGCCGCGATCACCAAGGACTCGGCCAGCCGACTGCTTTCGGCCGCGCAAGCGGACGACTTCCTGTAGTCGCCGGACACGGTTAGGATTCCCTTGGAACTCGGCATCTTCATCTTGAGGTAGGCGTAGTGGGGGACCGCCATGAACTTGGCCAAGGCGGGTCGGCCAAGCAATGCATGATATGGGCTTTCAAGGTCCACCACCTCAAACCAAATTGGCTCTCGGCGGAAATGATCCTTGTCTCCGAAGAGGACATCTATCAGGATCTTGCCGATTGGTGAGCAGGAAAGGCCAGGGACGATTCCGTGGAACACAGTCCGGCTGCTCTGAAGCTGTCTTCGCTTGATTCCTAATTTCTCCATTGTATCCTTGTACAGGATGTTGATACTGCTGCCTCCGTCTATCAGTACTCGCGAGAAGCGAGCGGCCCGCCTATCTGTGGCGAGTGTGGCGCCTAAGACCAAGGCGTAGGAGCCTGGACTCGGCATCACCTCTGGGTGATCAGCTCTGCTCCAACTGATAGGCCTTTCGGACCAATGCATGAACTCTGGAGTACTTGAGGCAACCGCATTTACTTCTTGCTGCTGTTGGCGCCTGCTGCGTCGGTCATCCGCTACACTGGTGAACACCACATAGGCTCCGTGCTCATCCGGGAACTCGTCTTGTATCGCGCCGACTGGCCTGACGGCCGGCTGCTGGGGCGGCAGTGGAGGAGGCGGCCTAGCAGGAGGGGGAGGGGGCAGGCTGTCCCCCTTGGCGATTCTGGTCAGCCAGTGGCATTTCCTGGTGGTGTGGTTGGACGGCTTCGCGCCGCTGTGGAACTTGCAGGGACCATCTAGAGTCTGCTCGTAGGAGAAAGCCGGCAGCCAGTTGGACTTGCCGCCCTTCTGTCGCTTCGCCGGAGGCGGTCCCTCCAACTGCTGGTCCTCTGCTGTTGCCACTTGCCGACTGCTGGAAGTCGGCTGCGGGGCTTTGCGCTTCTGGTCATTCTGCTGTTGCCGCCGACTGGTGTCTCCAGCCGGAGTTCTTGGAGCCTGAGGGGCGACTTTGCCAGTTGTGCTGACCCGAATCTCCGCCTTCATGGAGGAGTCGGCCGTGGCGTACTTGTCCGCTGTGATCAGCAGCTCATCGAGGGTCTCCGGCTCGTCGCAGAGGAGCTTGTGCTTGAGGAGGGTGCCTTCTCTGCACCCGGCAGTAAAGTACTCGATGGCCTGCACCTCGTGCACGCCCTCGCAGGAGTTCCGGAGTTCGCCCCAGCGCGTGAGGTAGTCGCGAGTAGACTCGTCAGGGCCTTGCACGCACAAGGAGAGTTGGCGTGGCTTGGGAGGTCGCTTGTACGTGCTCGTGAAGTTGCGGACGAAAGCCTCGGTGAAGTCGACCCAGCTGTTGATGCTGCGAGGCTTCAGACTGTTCAACCACGTCCGGGCCGAGCCCTGGAGCATGAGCGGGACGTATCTTACGGCAACACGCTTGTTGCCGTTCGCTATGTTGACGGCTGTGGAGTAGTCGATCAGCCAATCTTCCGGCTTCACGGTGCCGGTATATTTGGGCGTGTCTCGGGGGAGCGTGAACCCTTTGGGGAAGGGCTCATCTCGGATGCGGGGTCCAAAGCAGGGGGGACCCAACTCGTCTTCTTCTTCCAGCGCCAGGGATCGGTGGAGTCGGTCGATCCGGTGGCGGGCGTCGTTCTCTCCGACTCCCTCTCGGCGGCCAAGGCGGTCGCCGAGAGTCGGATGTTCCACGGGCGGCGGGGAGACTCGCCTTTCTCTGCGAGGAGGGGGAGGCAGGTAGTCGTCCCGCCGTTCCACCGCTTTGGGGCGGCCGTCTTGGTCGCGCTCGATGGTGATGTGAGTCCGACTGTGGCTGACAGCCGGCTCCTTGTCCTTCTTCCCACGGGCCCCGCCAGTCGGCGTCCGAGACGTCGCACCTTGGTCTCGGCGAGGCGGTGGGTCGTCGTTTTGGCGCTGCGGCGCCTCGGTGCGGCAGCCGGCATCATTCTGCGCGGCAGCCGCGTCGAGGAGCTGCTGAACTCGCTCCGTCATTATGCGGCGCTCTTCGCCTTCGAAGTTGTCGAGCTCGTCTGCCGCCGCCTGGGCGGCACGGATATTCTCTGCGGGCGTGGCATACACAGGGCGATCAGCCCCGAAGAGGTTGGCGATTGCCGCGCCGCGCTGTCGGACCGCGCCTAGGCGGCTAGGCCCGGTTGGAGCCGGCGAGCCGCCTACGGCGCGATCCATCTCGCGTTGGTAAGCTTCTGACAAGCGCCTCATGCTTGCCAGCTTCTTCGCGCCCTCGACGAGCTGAAGGCGGAGCGCCTCCAGCGTCTCGGCGTCGGCGTCTTCCGGAATCGGCGCTGCAAGGTCTCGCAGGGCCGCGTCAAGCGGGTCGTGCGCTCCTTCGCCGGAGCGCTCGCCGTGGTCGAGGACGAGGACCTCAGTGACGGTGCTTCCGCCGCTCCCCGCGTAAGAGAGCGGCTCGTCGTAGACCACCACGTTGGTGGGGAACGCGTCGAGCGACGCGGTGTCGGAGTCGACCAGCATCGGGTCGGTGGATCCTATGGACTCCAGGTCCGCGGCAGGCTCGCCGGCGACGTGGAGTTGGTCGAGGAGGCCCGCGAGGAGGCTCTCGGGGCCACTCGTGCCTGCGTCGGACGCAGGCTCATCGGAGAGGCGAACCTCGCCGATAAGATCGGCGAGGCAGCTGGCCGCACAGGCGATCTCAGCGCCGTGCAGCGCGTCGGCACAGACGCCATCCGGCGTGCCGGGCTGGCTGTGCTCGCCGGGGAGGAACAGGGTTCCCGTCCAGAGCAGATCTCCGGACGACGGTGCACCTCGCCCCACGGTGGGCGCCAAATGTCGGGGGTTGGATACGACATATGCCAAAGGATGGCTTATCATGGTGGGAGCGAGTAGAACGTCGCCGGTGCCTGGAAGCGGGATGAGGCGAAGACATGCACGCCGGCGGAACTTACCCAGCTTCAGGGCTCTCCTCGGAGATAACACCCCTACTGCTGCTCTGCGGGGTCTCCGCATGATCACTAAGGCAAAGTGACTACAATGGTGCTCCTAGAGCTGTTTCGGGAGGCAGGAGAGGGCAAGGCTAGCTCTCTCCTCCCTGTGCTATCTGGTCTATCTCTATCTAGGTCCGAACCCTTTGCATGGGTGCCCCGGGGGGTTTATATAGGCCTACCCCCCGGGGGTACAATAGTAATCCGGCTGGGCGCGGGTCCCAGCCGTCTGTCTCTCAAGCCGCCGTCCTCCCCGCCGGCTTCTGGGGCCCGCCATCTGGCGGGTCCCACAGACAGGATTGATACTGTAGCGGCACTCCTGATGACGCAGGCTTGGTCATTGGGTCGTGGCAACAGTGCTGTCATCTATCGGGCGATCACTATCGCCATTCCCCATCCTATCTGGTTAATGGCTCGTGGGGCCCTGGGGAGGAGTCGGCCGACTCCAGGGAGGCCATCTCCCACAGGTCCGTCTTTGGGGCGCTCAGGCCGCCTTCGGCCCACCCACTGACAGGCGGCCCCGCCGCCTTCGGGTCGTACAGGCCGGCGTCGTGGGCACAGTGCGTTGCGCACTGTGGCTGAGGTCAATGCAGGCATGGCAACAGTGCCGTGCCTCGCCGGAGATCTTCCAGCGATACGGCTCACTGTAGCCATGCCGGCCCTTCGTAAGCAGGGGGGAACGGCCACGCCGTGACCGTACCTCGCATCGTACTTCGAGATGAGGGAGGAGTCATGGGCCGACTCTCCATAGTCAGCCTCTCTGGAGGTCGCCAGCTTGGAGTCGGCTTATCTCGGAGTCGTTGTCTGGGACTCGGCTTGTCTTGGAGTCGCTCCTGGGACTCGGCCTCAGGGGCGCGGCCTGCCCCGATGTCCTGAAAGGTCCTGGGACTCGGGTTAGCCTACCCGTGGCCCATTACTCTGACAATGTCCTTGATAAGTAGACTGACTCCTGCCTGCATCTACTACTATTACTCCTCACATCGTCCGCTATCAAGCATGCATCTAGAGTATTAAGTTCATAAGAACAGAGTAACGCATTAAAAAAGATGACATGATGTAGAGGCATAAACTCATGCAATATGATATAAACCCCATCTTTTTATCCTCGATGGCAACAATACAATACGTGCCTTGCTGCCCCTGCTGTCACTGGGAAAGGACACCACAAGATTGAACCCAAAGCTAAGCACTTCTCCCATTGCAAGAAAGATCAATCTAGTAGGCCAAACCAAACTGATAATTCGAAGAGACTTGCAAAGACAACTTAATCACACTTAAAAGAATTCAGAGGAGATTCAAATATTTCTCATAGATAAACTTGATCATAAACCCACAATTCATCGGATCTCGACAAACACACCACAAAAAGAGTTACATCGAATAGATCTCCAAGAAGATCGAGGAGAACATGGTATTGAGATCCAAAAAGAGAGAAGAATCCATCTAGCTAATAACTATGGACCCGAAGGTCTGTGGTAAACTACTCACAACTCATCGGATGGGCTATGGTGTTGATGTAGAAGCCCTCCATGGTCGATTCCCCCTCCGGCGGATCGCCGGCGAAGGCTCCAAGATGAGATCTCGTGGATACAGAAGGTTACGACAGTGGAATTATGTTTTCGTTGGCTCCTTTGATGTTCTCGGGGTACGTGGGTATATATAGGAGGAACAAGTAGGTCGGTGGCAGCCCGAGGGGGCCATGAGATAGGGTGGCGCGCCCTCCACCCTCATGGCCGCCTCGGCTGCTTCTTGACTTGCACTCCAAGTCCTCTGGATCACGTTTGTTCCAAAAATTACGCTCCCGAAGGTTTCATTCCGTTTGGACTCCGTTTGATATTCCATTTCTTCGAAATACTGAAATAGGCCAAAAAACAGCAATACGGGTTGGGCCTCCGGTTAGTAGGTTAGTCCCAAAAATGATATAAATGTGTAAATTAAAGCCCATAAACATCCAAAACATGTAATATAATAGCATGGAACAATCAAAAATTATAGATACGTTGGAGACGTATCACCTGCTAGTACCCCGAAAGTGCACTTAGTCGGATTGAGTTTGATCCCTGAGCGACGCAGGTTCGCAAAGGTTTCTGTGAGGTTAGTTAGGCGGTCATCCATGTAGGCCTATACGTTCCGATTGATTTACTTTTGCAAGCATTCCCGAATCATACGCTGGAACATAGCCCCATCATTTTTCAGTCCGAATGGCATAGTGATTTACCAAAAACACCCAAATGGGGTGATGAATGTAGTTTTTATTTTATTTCGTCCAGACCATACATTCCGATCTGGTGGTACCCAGAGTGCGCATCTAGAAACGGTAGCCGTTCGCACCTGCCAGTAGAATCTACTATCTGATCTATGCGGGGGAAAGGAAAATGATCTTTTGGGCATGCCTGATTGATGTGCTTAAAATCGATGCACATCCGAAGAGAATTATTCTATTGGGAACCATGACGACATTGGCGAGCCACTCGGAGTGGTACACCTCTCGAATGAACTCGGTAGCCAAAAGCCGCACGATCTCCTCGCCAATCACCTTGTGCTTCTCAGTGGAAGAGCGTTGAAGGTGTTCCTTGACAGGCTTCATCTTCAAATCAATGCAGAGTCTGTGCTCAGCCAGTTCCTTGGGTCCACCCAGCATGTCAGAAGGCTTCCACGCGAAGATGTCCCTGTTCTCATGGAGGAACTGGATGAGCTCGTCTTCCTATTTGCTGTCAAGGGTGGTGGAAATGTTGGTTGGGGCGGCATTCGGGTCCTCGGGGTGGACGTGTACCAGCTTTGTTTCTCAAGCCGACTAGGAAGCGGATTCCACAGTCGGCTTCTTTTCTTTCAGCAGATAACTCAAATCCACTACCTTCTTGTACTCATCTAATTTGACGAGCACCATCTGCTCGTCGGTGATCTAGGAGCCCCTCTAGAGGCACTCCTCAGCTAACTTCCGGCTACAAGTGAAGGTGATCACGGCATTCAGCGTCGGCATCTTAATCTTAAGATACATGTAGCATGGTCTGGCCATGAAAACATGCGTATGCGGGCCTATCCAGGATGGCATGGTAAGCACTCCGGAAGTCTACCACCTCAAAAGTCAGTCTCTCCTTCCTGAAGTTATTTTTTCCATCGAATATGACGTCGAGGACTATTTTCCAAAGTGACTTGGCCTTCTTCCTGGGGATTACCCTGTGGAATTTCATGCTACTCTTGCTGAGTCGGGACATCGGAATGCCCATCACCTCCAAAGTACTAGTGTAGATGATGTTGAGCCCGCTGTCGCTGTCCATTAGGACCTTCGCAGTCGAACCCCTTCGATAGCCCAATCTTGCTGCCCGAGGGTCGATATGTGGGCCGGGTGATCCAACTAATCGAATGTGACAGGTGCCCTGGCCCAGTCGAGATATTTAGTGACACTCGGAACCACCATGTTAACCTCTTAGTTTATAAGTTTGAGCTGGCTCTTTCTTTCTACGTCGGCGAAGATCATCAAGACTTTCTTGATGTTGGGGTACCCGGAAGTACCTTGCCTCCATCATCGTCATCATCCTCGACCTTGTCCCCAGAGGGTTGTTGCCGCATCTCTTTCTTGAGGAGTCGGCACTCCCGAGCGGTATGTTTGGGCAGAATCAAGTTGCCCTCTTCATCTTTGTTCGAGTGGATCTAATAGGGTTGGTCGAGGATGTCACTCTCCAATGCAACCTACTTCTTGCCCTTCCACTCTTTCTTCTACTTTTTTTGACTATATTTCTTTCTTCTACTTTGACTGCCCTTTGCCTTTGCTTGGGCCGGCCAGAGCCACAGCCTCAGCATTCCTGATCATCTTAGCATTTTGCTTGTGCTTTTCCCCTTGTTATCCCACTGGTTCACGTCACATGCCCAACTCTTGCCGCTCCTTAGCCAATCTTCCTCTTGACCATTAGCATACCGATTGGCTATCTCCATTGCATAACTGGGAGTCGGGATCTCAGCACGGTCGAACTTCAGGTTCAGCTCTTTGTGTCTGACCCCAGCCTTGAAGGCGCAGATCGCCTCGTGCTCGGTGACATTTTCCACTATATTGTAAACTGTGGTCCACCGCTGGATATACTCTCCATGACTCTCATTCTGCCTTTGGATGTAGTGTTGCAGCTCAGCTAACCCCCCCCACCCGCTTGTGCGTGCCCTCGAAGGTCTTGATGAAGACTCAGGTGAGGTCATCCTAGTAGAATATGCTGTCGGGTGGGAGCTGTGTGAGCCAAGCGTGGGCAGATCCCTCGAGCATCAAAGGCACGTGTTTCATGGCGACGTTGTCGTTTCCGCCGCTGATCTATACAGCCACTCGGTAATCCTCCAACTAGATTTCTGGCTTGGACTCGCTAGTGAATTTGCTGACCCCCGTGGCCAACCTAAAGTTGTGGGGAATCTCTGCAGCTCGGATGTACCTACTGAAACATTCGGGGCCAAAGGGTGCAAAACCACTTGGCACATTTGTACCGACGCCTTCCCTCGGGGCCCGACCTCTGTCGACCAGGTTCTGGGGGAGAACGGATCTCACGTTGAACAGTGGATCTCGGGTGCCTAGCAAACTCGGCCTTTGATCGCCTCGATGCGTCTGTCGGTCATCATTGGGCTGGCACCCATATGAGACATCTCACGGCGGTGACATCAGAGTGCGATCATAGTCGTCGTGTCGCCAGGGCGAAGCAACTCGATCACGCCTCCGGTCTTCGTGTTGGTCCCTAGAAGAAGACGACGCCCAGCACCTCCCTGAGCCGAGTGGACTATGGGCTGACTGGACGGTCTCAGCGTGTAGCGACGCGCTATGGATGCAAGCTGTATTCTGGGACACTGTCGCATTTTGCGTTAGTGCCATCTTCAGGAGCACCTGGATTTAACGAATCCCTTCTCCTGCCGTAGAGCCGGAGGGCTGAATGGAGTCTGTGATCCGCATAGCCACCACTAATTTTTGTAGTGGAGTGCTAAAGATCTGGTACTTCTAAGGTTCATCACTCGGGAAGAGCCGCTGCTTGTGCTTACCGGAACTAAGCTGATGGCAAGCGCGATCATCCAGCTCCTTCTGCAGCCGATCAAGGCGGTCTTGCTCGACCAAGGTGGCCAAGTGCGTCGACTCCATGGCCAGAGCCTCACGAGTCATCCTGGTTATGGGGGTGTTCAGGAACTGCTCATTCCTATGATGGAGGTCCTTGCGCTGCTCCTGAGTGAGCCCGAGGGACGTACATCTCATGAGAGGGAGAGTGATTGTTCTCCCCGCCGTCGTTGGTGTTCCCGTGCGAAATACCTGCGCACCGTCCCGAGGTTCCATATACCTCGGGGGCGCACGGTGCTCTGTGTTTTCTGCCATGAGGACCTCATCAGTGGAGTCGACCCTATCGCACTCAGACCAGTCAGAGGAGTCGTCATGAAGGCCGTAGAAGAGGTCAAGGGTGGGCTTGTCAGACTCGAGAGCCGCCACGTGTTCCACCGGGGCCTAAAGAGCCACGATGTGTTTGATCTAGCACTACAGCCGAGACCGCCCGGAGTGCTTGCAGCAGTGCACAACGGGAAGGAGGAGAGCCACTCAGTATGGAACTGAGAGCTGACGGAGTAGGACTCTAAATGAGGATGCGTGGAAGTGCGCCGCGCCATGGATGGGCGGCACCTCCACATGTAGCGAGGCCTTGCGAAGCCATGTTGAGTCGTCAGCGATGAAGCAGAGCTCTCCAAAATGTATCTCACCGCCGACTAACATGATGACGAAGATGATGAAAATCCACCTGTGCCATAAGATTCGGTAGACGCCTAGCCGCAAGGTGGGCGCCAACTCTCAGGGTTACGATCCTGACAATGAGTGCTAGGTGTACGAAAGAGGGGGCAGAGCCTAGCTATAGCGTAGGTCTAACACTCAGTGTTTAACAAGTCCATGCCCATTTCGGAGGAGGTAACAGCCCTACGTGCCTTGAGGCTTTGTTTTCTTTAGGGGTATGATTACAGAGATTGCTTAACCCCAGCTTAGAAGGAGGTCTAATGAATAGTAAAAACAGCATGGTCTAATGAATAAATTAGCGATGGGCTAAAAATACTTCCATGCCACGAAGAAAAAACTAACATGGTGTTACTTAAAATGAATTACCATGTCGTAAATAGTAAAAATGCCACGTTCTTATTAGTAAAATTGCCATGGTGCCTATAATAAAGTTGTACATGGCAAAAATACACGAGCCAAAAACATTTTACGATGTTACGATGATTACCTACAAAATTTCCATGAGAGGCAAATTGACATGTTAACATTTCAAACGTTCATGCAATTTGCCATTTGAAAATTTCTGGAAAAATAAAAATACTTTGTCCCACCCACCCACCCACCCCCTCCCCCGGGCGCCAAAGGAAAAAAAATTGCCATCCATTAACAAATAAAAATGCCATAATAATCTACCATGTTCTAAACAAAACGAAAAAAGATAGGGGGGCCGGGTTCATACCCGCATCATGATCAGCCACTTCGGTACCGCCATTGTTTCCCGGTCTCTGCCTCGCAGCCCTGTACGAACGCCTAGTACGGAAGTAGAGGGTAACGTTGTGGTACTATGATATCCGAAAACATGACCCACACCGGTTCTTTGTCCTTGATGCCTACTGGGCACTTGTAGAAAAAGCCCCATTCGTCCTGGTTCGTGAGGGCCATTTTCCCGGTTGTCGAACTGGGACTAAAGGGTCGGCACTAAAGCCCTATACCTTTAGTCCCGGTTCGCCCAGGAACTGGGACAAATGGGGATCCACGTGGCCGTTGCTGCTTGCCCAGGCAGGAGGACCTTTTGTCCCGGTTGGTGCCACCAACCGGGACCAAAAAGGCTTCCATGCGTCAGCAGTTTAGGGGATGACATTTTTAATTATTATTTTCTGAAAGGTGTGAGGGTTTGGGTGTTTGGGGGGGTTTGTAGGGTCAATTTAGGGGTTTCATATATTGTGTTAGCTAGCTAATAGAGAGAAGTGTCCTCTCTTATCTCCATGCTTGGTCGACGTTATGTACTATACGTATAGAGAGGACTCAACACGCTAGCTAGCTAGTAAGCAAATGACGGAAACCATGAAGTACAGAAGATCGTCATGAACATATACAAAGAGAAGTGATCGGCCTCTCCTTCTCTGAGAGATTAGTCGAACAACAAGTTTTCGTATATCTTACCGACGCTACTGGCTACATATATATACAATGTGTAAGATCTCTTACAATACCCTAACATATGAACTCAACTTCCACATGCATGGTATTCTCCGGCTTTATTGATGACGTGGTCAAGAAAGAATCCAACCAATTCCTCTTGAATTGCTCGCATGCGATCTTGTGGTAGGAGTTCATTCCGCATCTGCCACATCTAATTTGAATAAGGGGGTTAATACATATATATGAATGAAACTCAAAAGAAATTATGGTAATAAAATGAACTTGTGAATATTTTTGCTTACGCACTTCATATTTTCTTTTAGAGTAGCCCCGCCTATTCTTGGCCGTCGCGTCGTAGATGAACTCGCAGATGTAGTATCCACAGTAATTATTCCCGGCTTCCTGTCACAAGCACTTTACGAGAAATAGAGGTCAATCAAACTGATAATGAAGCATTATAAATGGCATTGATGAAAGTAGCAAGAACCAACGGGAGATGCGCGGAACTAGCTAGCTAGTAGTACTTAATTTCGGGTATTTCCATCGCAGATCCCGCGGCAGTCCTGGAACTTGTGCGGTGAATACTTTCCAAACCCTGCGAGACAAAGAAAACAATTACTTGATATCATGGAATGAACAAAGTTGCCGATATGATGCGATAATGATCGATTCAACTTACTTGTCGAGCATTTTAGACATGTCCGCATAGTCCTCGGGATCTTTTCATCTCGAGTCTAAGACGTTTACTAGTCCCTGCTCAAGCTTAATCTCTAGGAGAATATAGTGGAACCTGCGCACACATGCATAACTCATCGATTACATTAATTACTATAACCTCGAGTAATAATTAAGGCAAACCGAATATGCACAAGACAGTAACACTCACTTGAAGTTGTAAGGAAAGAGTATTGTATCTTTGTTTTGATTTATTACCAACGATCGTAGCAAGTTGTCCTTGGTTTATTTGACATGAAATGTAACTATATATTCATCTATGAGATTTGTGTTAATGAACCCAATATCATACATTTCATCTTTTCTGCATTCAACGATCTTCAATCTGCATAATTTAGTGAGGATAATTATATATACATGCAATGAAAGAACTGAGCTATATGTAGAGACTTAACGACAGAAGTAGTACTTACAGACAGTAGCAAGTGACCGTTCATTTATCGAGGGCCTTTTGATTGAAAAACTGGAAGAACTCCTCAAATGGAACACATAACAGCTCAATTTCAACGAAGTCGTGCTCCTCTTTAAGTTTCAGCGTCAAAGTATCGATTTTCTTCCCAGACTTTCTGCAGGTTTCCATGTACCAATCATGGAATCTTCGCATCATCGTTGTTAGAGTAGTTCCATCTTTGACGAGAGGCTTCTCGTACTCGTATCTGAATTCGTCCACCTCCATTATATCAAAATGTGCACCGTCGTCGTGCATGTAATCTGCAGGATTGGTACCGGGCAAGATCCCCGGATGATTAGCGACGATATCGCTAGACCCCTTGAGCGGGGGCACGATTGGTTCGCTTGTTCGCCAAGCTAGGGAATTTTTTTCCCACTTCTTCATTCCTGTAACCTTTTGTCACTTCAAGTACTTCCCGGCCGCTTTGCTTCCTTATATGCCCTTTCAGTAATGCGCTCATAGTTGGTTTGCGGCGGAGACGGTGGTGGTTGCTGCAGGGCATCCAAAGTGCGCTTCGCTTTAACCGGATCTATCTTCTCCTCTGGAGGTGGATGTTTCTTAGCTCTTTGCGTTTCGATGTAGTCCTTTGATAACCCACAAGTATAGGGGATCGCAACAGTTTTCGATAAGTAAGAGTGTCGAACCCAACGAGGAGCTAAAGGTAGAACAAATATTCCCTAAAGTTCTATCGACCACCGATACAACTCTACGGACGCTTAATGTTTACTTTACCTAGAACAAGTATGAAACTAGAAGTACTTTGTAGGTGTTTTCGGGTAAGCTTTGCAAGAAAGTAAAGAACACATAAATAAAAAGTAGGGGCTGTTAAGATAAAGAAGCAACAAATTAAATATAGCGAGTGTGGAAAAGTGGTGGTAGGAGTTGTGGAATTGTCCCTAAGCAATTGACTACGTTAATAGACCGGTAATCACTATTGCAATTCTATTTGAGGGAGGGGCATAAGCTAACATACTTTCTCTACATGGATCATATGCACTTATGATTGGAACTCTAGCAAGCATCCACAACTACTAAAGATTCATTAAGGTAAAACCCAACCATAGCATTAAAGCATCAAGTCCCCTTTTATCCCATACGTAAACAACCTACTTACTCGGGTCTGTGCTTCTGTCACTCATGCCACCCACCATAAGCAAATCATAAACATATTGCAAACCCTACAGCAGGAATCCCTCACGCTTGCGTGACACGGAGGGCACAATAGGACAGCAGCAATAATAAAACATGCAACTCAAACCAATCATAGCAATTCATCAATCACCGATAGGACAACGAAAATCTACTCAGACATCATAGAATGGCAACACATCATTGGAAAATAATATGAAGCATAAAGCACCATGTTCAAGTAGAGAGTACAGCGGGTTGCAGGAGAGTGGACCGGTGGATATAAAATGGGGAAGGTGATGGAGATGTTGGTGAACATGACGGCAGTGTTGGTGAAGATCGCGGTGATGATGATGGCCCCCGGTGGTGTTCCGGCGCCACCGGAAGCAAGGGGGAGAGAGACCCCCTTCTTCTTCTTCTTCCTTGACCTTCTCCCTAGATGGGAGAAGGGTTTCCCCTCTGGTCCTTGGCTCCCATGGCCTGGGAGGGGTGAGAGCCCCTCCGAGATTGGATCTATCTCTCTGTTTCTACGTTCTCTGATTCTACCCCTTCACCGTTTCCTTTCGCCCAGATATTTCTCATAAAATTATCTTTCTTGCGCCAGAAGAAGAGCATCAACCTCCTAACGGGTGGACCACTAGGGTCAGGGGCGCGCCTGGGGGGGGGGGGTAGGGCATGCCCCCCTACCTCCTGACCACCTCGGACACCGTCTCGCGTTGATTTTACTTCCCAAAAATCATAAATATTCCAAAAAATCTCCGTCCGTTTTTATCCCGTTTGGACTCCGTTTGATATTGGGTTTCTGTGAAACAAGAAACATGCAACAAACAGGAACTGGCACTGGGCACTGGATCAATAAGTTAGTCCCAAAAATAATATAAAAAGTTGCCAAAAAGTATATGAAAGTGAATAATATTGGCATGGAACAATCAAAAATTATAGATACGACGGAGATGTATCAGCATGCCCAAGCTTCATTCTTGCTCGTCCTCGAGTAGGTAAATGATAAAAAAGAATAATTTTTGACGTGGAATGCTACCTAGCATAATCTTGATCATATGTCTAATCATTGCATGAATATTAAGACACGAGTGATTCAAAGCAATAGTCTATCATTTGACATAAAAACAATAATACTTCGAGCGTACCAATAAAGCAATCATGTCTTTTCAAAACAACAAGGCCAAAGCAAGCTTATCCGTACAAAATCATATAGTTTGGCCATGCTTCATTTTCGTCACACAAAATGCCCCCATCATGCACAACCCCGATGACAAGCCGAGCAATTGGTTCATACTTTTTAATGCGCTTCAGCTTTTTCAACCCTCGCGCAATACATGAGAGCATGCCATGGATATAGCACTATAGGTGGAATAGAATATAATGATGGAGGTTATGTGGAGAAGACAAAAAAGGAGAAAGTGTCATCTCGACGCGGCTAATCAACGGGCTATGGAGATGCCCATCAATTGATGTCAATGCAAGGAGTAGGGATTGCCATGCAACGGATGCACTAAGAGCTATAAGTGTATGAAAGCTCAACAAAAGAAACTAAGTGGGTGTGCATCCAACTTGCTTGCTCATGAAGACCTAGGGCATTTGAGGAAGCCCATCATTGGAATATACAAGCCAAGTTCTATAATGAAAATTTCCACTAGTATATGAAAGTGACAACATAGGAGGCAATCTATATGAAGAACATGGTGCTACTTTGAAGCACAAGATATGAGACTCACTACATGAAGAACATGGTGCTACTTTGAAGCACAAGTGTGGAAAAAGAGATAGTAACATTGCCCCTTTTCTCTCTTTTTTTGGGTGGGCTTCTTTGGACCCCTTTTTTATTTAGGCTTCTTTGGCCTTTCCTTTTTTTCCTTTTTTTATGGGGCAATGTTCTATAATGATGATCATCACACTTTTATTTACTTACAACTCAATATTACAACTCAATATATAGAACAAAGATATGACTCTATATGAATGCCTCCGGCGGTGTACCGGGATGTGCAATGATCTAGCGTAGCAATGACATCAAAAGACGGACAAGCCATGAAAACATCATGCTAGCTATCTTACGATCATGCAAAGCAATATGACAATGAATGCTCAAGTCATGTATATGATGATGATGGAAGTTGCATGGCAATATATCTCGGAATGGGTATGGAAATGCCATGATAGGTAGGTATGATGGCTGTTTTGAGGAAGATATAATGAGGCTTATGTGTGATAGAGCGTATCGTATCACGGGGTTTGGATGCACCGGCAAAGTTTGCACCAACTCTCTAGGTGAGAAAGGGCAATCACTACTGGAATCAGCTACTTTGCCATCAGCCTGTTCTTTGCCGTCCGCTAGCTGACGGCAAAGAATCTTTGCCGTCCGCTAGCAGACGGCAAAGAGGGAGGGGGGCCCACGAAGGAGCTGGTTAAAAAATACTTAACATCCCCCCGCTTTGCCGTCCGCCGCAGACGGCAAATATTAACAAAAGCGGACGGCAAAGGAGGGCGGACGGCAAAGGCTACCCTAACTAACCTAACTAACGGCCGAACCCCCTCCCCCGCCCGTTACTCATCTCTCTCCCTCGACCTCCTCCACCCCCGCCCCCGCTGCCCCCGCCCTTGCCGCCCCCGCCACCGCCCCCCGCCGACGGCGCCGCCGCCGCCCCCACCCCCTCCCCCACCCGCCACCGCCCCCACCGTCCCGCCGCCCGGCACTGCCCCTGCCCCTCCCGCCCCCGCCCCCGCCCCCGCCCCTCCCGCCCGGCGCCGCCCCCGCCCCCGCCGCCCGGCCATCCCACTGCCCCGGAGCCCTGCCGTCCCCCCAACCCACCCACCACCCCGGCGCCAGCGTCGCCCCCTGCTTCGGTGAGTTTTTTTCCTGTTTTTCTTCTTTTTTGCTGTTTAATTCTTGTTCAATTGTTAGTGTTAGTGTTAGTGTTAGATTTAGTGTTAGAAAAGAAGAAAATTTATTGTTAGTGTTAGAAAAGAGAATATGTAGAAGAAAAGAAGAAGAAGTGGAAAAAAGATGAAAAAGAAGAAAAGAAAATAAGTAGAAAAAGATGAAAAAGAAGAAGAAGAAAAGAAGTAGAAGAAGTAGAAGAAGAAGAAGAATAGAAGAAAAGAAAAGAAGTAAAAGAAGTAGAAAAAAGATGAAAAAAGAAGAAGAAGAAGAAAGGAAAGAAGAAGAAAGGAAAGAAGAAGAAGAAGAAGAAAGGAAAGAAGAAGAAGGATAGAAGAAGAAGAAGAAGAAAGGAAAGAAGAAGAAAGAAGAAGAAGAAGAGAAGGAAAGAAAAAGAAGGATAGAAGGAAACACCCCGACCACTAACCCCGACAGCCCGACCCCGACACCACACCCCGACACCTGACCCCGACACCCTGACCCCGACACCCCGACCTCGACACCACACCCCGACACACAGACCACGACACCACACCCCGACCCCGACATGACACCCTGATCCCGAAACAGCACCCCGACACCGACATGACACCCCGACCCCCTAAACCTCCCGAAAAGGTGCTCTTTGGCCTTCCAGAGGCCGACGGGGTTATATATTTGTGAATTATTAGTTAGGTCATATATTTTTCGATTTTGTTATGAAAAACATCATATATAATTGTGTTGACCGGGTAGATTTAAATGTGCAGTTGTTTCATCGCTGCGAGGTTTGGTGTTCGACGACCTTGCCGTGCGTTTGACGAGCTCTTCCCCTTCGTTCGTGGGTGAGCACAAATGACATATCCTTCTCCCCCATTAATTATTTGCACAAATGACATGAAATTTGGTAGCTAGCTATATATGTGTCTTGAATCATCAGTATGCGTTGCCAATATGTGTCTCCCGTTCGAAAGCATCATAGTTATAAATATGCATGCATTTGCATATTTATAACCTTGATTCTTTCGAATTGTCCAACGCTATCCATGGACAGCCCGAGTATGTGTAGATTGGGTTCATTTTCCCATATGCTTTGCTCTGGATCCGACGCATAAATTTTGTCAGTGCCTCCCCTGTTGTTCTCCGGGTACACATCCTTTCTGTTTATTGCAGAGACGTGTATCAGGAGAACAGCGGGGAGGTGCTGCCGAAATTTTGCGTCAGATCTGGAGCATAGCTTGGGAAAATGAACCCAATCTACACATACTCAGGTGGGATTAGGACCTATCATTACCTATTAGAGTGTAGGTTGCATGGACGTAATAAAATTGACAAAGTAGATCAACCGGTGAATATATACATGGTGAATTATATATATAATTGTTGTGTGTCCAGTAGCTCTGAAAGTCAAGATGAGTGATCTTGCGTGGATGTATACCGGTCACACCGGTCAGAACAAATGGAGCGTTGAATGGTTCACAAAAACCAAGGGGTTTGTGCAAGCCGCATTTGCAAATGGCCACAGGAAAACTTGGTGCCCCTGTTTCTGATGCGGCAATTGGGAAAAGAGGACAGAGGCTGAAGTGGGTAAACACCTGCAGAAGAATGGTTTTACGCCCGATTATACGGTGTGGACATTTCATGGTGAGTCTTCCCAACATGACCGAGCTGAGGTGGATCATCGTCGCACCGACGAGCATGGTACTGGGATGGAAAACATGGTGCAAGACTATGATTATGCTCAGGATTCGGACGAGGAGATGGAGGAATCTGCAAAGGCCTTCAATGAAATGTTGGAGTCTTCAAAACGTCCGCTCCATGAGCACACTGAGCTTTGTCAGTTGGATGCCATCTCACAAGTAATGGCTTTGAAGGCTTAGTTCAACTTGGGCAGAGAATGCTATGACGCAATTATGACAGTATTTGGACGCTTTCTACCCAAAGGCCATGTAATGCCTGCAAACCTGTACCAGTCGGACAAAATCCTTTGTGAACTGAAGATGCCCTATGAGAAGATACATGCCTATGAGAAAGGATGTGCCTTATTTAGGTTTGACTATGCGGACTTGAACTATTGTCCCATTTGCAAGTGTTCCAGGTATATTGTGGTAGACAACGGTATGGGTGAGAAGACACAAACCAAAATCCTTGTTAGTGTTCTTCGGTATATGCCAATCGTACCAAGACTTCAACGTCTTTTCATGGTCGAAGAGACGGCCAGACAGATGACATGGCACAAAACAGGCAAAAGAACTGAACTAGATGCAGATGGTAATCTGATGATGGTACACACATCGGATGGTGTTGTGTGGAAAAACTTTGATGAATTACATGCTGACAAAGCGGCAGATCCGAGGCATCCTCGAGTCGGCATCAGCACCGATGGGTTCAGTGTGTTTGGTATGACGGCAGCCCAATACAGTTGTTGGCCCGTATTTGTCTTTCCACTCAATCTCCCCCCCGGACAGATTATGCAAAGAAAGAACATTTTCCTGACGTTGATAATTCCAGGGCCCAACTATCCGGGGAAAAATATGAATGTGTACATGCAGCCGCTTAAGGACGAATTGCAAGAAGCCTGGGATAATGGGTTCAAGACATACGACGCCTATAGCAAACGAAACTTCATAATGCGTGTCTGGTACATGTACTCGACGCATGACTTGCCGGCGTATGCGCTATTCGTTGGCTGGTGTGTGCATGGAAGGTTCCCGTGCCCCACATGCAAGGGAGCTCTTGAGTTTCGTTGGCTTCAGGCCGGTCGCAAGTTTTCTTGCTTCGACATGCATAGACAGTTCCTGGATCCTCGCCATAAGTTCAGGAAAGACAAGAAGAACTTCATCAGAGGTAGAGTTGTAAAAAACTCTGCACCACCTGCGTTGACAGGCCAACAGACCCTGGATCAGTTAAACGCTCTCGAGCCAGATCCAGAGCGTCCAGGGTACTTCAAGGGGTATAATTCTGAGCACGCCTGGACTCACAAAACATGCTTATGGGATCTGCCTTACTTCAAAGACCTCCTTTGCCCACACAACATCGACGTGATGCACACTGAGAAGAATATCGCCGAGGCACTTTTTGTACATTGTTCGGCATAGATGGGAAGTCAAAGGATAATACTAAGGCTAGAGTCGATCTGGAGGCGCTATGTGATAGGCCGTTACAAAACATGAAAGAACCGAAAGGAAAGCAGAACTGGACGAAGCCAAAGGCATGGTTCAATCTTGGAAGGCCAGCTATGAGGGAAATTATCTTGTGGGTGAAAATGCAGTTGATGTTCCCCGATGGGTATGCAGCGAATCTAAAGAGGGGAGCGAGTCTTGATAAATTGAAGATATTTGGTCTCAAGAGTCATGATTGGCACATATGGATTGAGCGGGTAATGCCGGTGATGTTGCGTGGCTTCATCCCTGAGGATGAATGGCTAATACTGGCAGAACTCAGCTATTTCTTCCGTGTTCTTTGTGCGAAAGAACTATCGCCTGGCGTGCTAGAAGAAATGGAAGAGTTGGCGCCAGAGTTGATCTACAAGTTAGAGAAGATCTTTCCACCGGGCTTCTTTAATCCAATGCAGCATTTGATTTTGCATCTCCCGACCGAGGCAAGATTGGGGGGGCCCGTGCAAAATCGTTGGTGCTACCCAACTGAGAGGATGCAGAAGACGCTTCGAGAAAAATGTAAAAATAAACGTAGAATTGAAGCGTCTATGGCTGAGGCATTCATCACTGAGGAGGCGGCAAACTTCGTGACAGCACACTACGAAACTAAAAATCGTCATTTGCATAATCCGAAGCCTCCGTACAATGCTGACGAGCCTAAAAAGGGTGGATCCAACCTCAGCCTATTCAAAGGCAATCTCGCACCAGCCATTGTTTCGAATCCAGTATCTTTGGATAACGAAGAATGGCGGACCATTTCGTTGTATATCTTCAACAACCTGATAGAAGTGCGGCCGTACATCGAGTAAGTTCTCGGTACATTGTTTCGCAACTTCTATTTCCTTTGAACTGCTCTTATTCCTGGATATTTCATACAGTCGATACGTCGCCCTATTCTCGTATGGAGCGGTGATCCAAAAGGATTCCGTCGAAGAGTATGAGCTTCTCGCAAAGCAAGGAGGCGGCTATCCCGGTTTCATCTCTTGGTTCAAACAAACGGTAAATTCTATTAGACAATTTCATTTCATTCGCTAATTTGTGCGTAATGCAACAATCCTTTCATATTAAACTTGTAGGCTAATTCAGAGTCTATGGACGCCGAATTGAGACAAGTCGCTAATGGTTTTGACTATAAGGTCCGTTCATTTGACAAATACGACATCAACGGGTATCGTTTTCGTACCTATGGCAAAGAGCTATCTATGGCCGACCGAAAGACTACAAATTGTTGTGTATCTGCTATCGGCGAAGGAGGTACCGAGTATTATGGGAGAGTTGAAGCAATTTATGAACTTCTATTCTATGGTGAAAACCCACCGAATGTCGTAGTCTTCAAATGTTATTGGTTTCAGCCGAAGGAGACTAGAAGGACTCATGAACATATAGGGCTAGTTGAAATCAACCAAAGCACCCATTTAGATGTTCCTGATGTCTATATTATGGCTCAATAGGCGACCCAAGTATTCTATCTACCCTGGGCCTGCCAAACTAATCCAAATCTGAAAGGTTGGGATGTCATTTATGAAGTGCCGCATGTGCTAGACTATCTCCCCCAAAGGAAGAGGATTATGAACCTCACATTAACCCAGACACATATGAAGGAGAATTCTTCCAAGAGACACGTCTTTCCAAAAAGCGTTTCAAGAACCGGTATACTTCACCCCAAAACATTGAAGTAGACAGCGACAGTGAATCCCACATCACCCCAGAGGAGGAACAAGAAGAGGTTATTGCTGCGGACGACCTCTCAATGCTTGACCGATTACGTAAAGGTGGCCTTCCACATGTTGATGCCACTGAACCCTATGAGCCTGTCATCGATTATAGTGATGATGATGATTATGCATTTATTGATGATACTGATCGAGATTATTAGTAGTGTCAGGTATTCAATTTTTTTATGTTATACTTGATGATGATACATTTAAGTGATATACATATTATTATTCATGTCGGTATTTTTTTTATGTTGTACTAATTTCGTTTACTCTTTGTCATGGCAGGTGTTGAAAGATGGAAGGGGAGCCGACTGAGGCCAAGGACAAACGTGCCCAAATTGAAGGTGTGCCACACCATCAAGGTAGCTCCAGCTTATATCAGTTTGGGCGGAATTGGGTAATGTGGTTTGCTTCATTATTAATGCAATTCATTCATCATGCTAGCTTGAGCCCTTTAATTACTAATTTACTTTGTTTCTCTCTTTCAGGCATGCTACAATAAGACGGATAAGGTGCCAGAGGGGTACGACCTGTATGCCATGGCCCACACTGCCTCTTACAAGCAAGTCAAGGGGAAGGCGAGGAAAGGGGAGGAGTTTAACCCGAGCCAGATCCCCTACAATCCAGAGCAGGTGATGATATCTAGTGGCGGGAGGTCCCGTGGCTCCATAGCCATTGATCCAGAGATTGCTCCTGAGACCACGGTGAGTTTAATTTGAATGGACGTTACTTGCTAGTCTTAACATTTGAGTGTCATCATGCTAACGAAACATTGGAAATGATCTTTGGTGCAGCGTTACTCCACACAAGCATCACACGATCCTTCTCCAGCTACTGGCCTGAGCCAGCCCGCTCCCACACCTCCATGATCAAGGTAAGTTTCTCTAGTTTTTTGCTTAACAAATGCATAAAGACCTAGACTTAGCTTTATTTCATCCAATATGCTTACCTTAATGACCTAGACGTAGCTTCTTTTCCTGCAAAATGACTTAATAAGCTTACTGACCTCCAAAACCAGCCATTTTACCTAAGTTAGCTCTAAAACGATCTATACTTAGCTTTGTTTCCTCCAAAATGACCTAAGTTAGTTATAATATGCTTAGTTAACTAGGTTTGCTCAATAATGACATGTACTTACCTTACTTATGTAAAAAACGGCATAATTAGCTTAGTTAGCTCATAAACGATCCATTTTACCTACATTAGCTCTAAAATGATGCATTTTACCTAAGTTAGCTCATAAACGATCCATTTCACCTAAGTTACCTCACAAACGATGGCGTGCTTCTTCTTCTAGTCTTCTTCTTCTAGTCACCTTTTCCTAACTTTCTTATTTGCCATTTTGCAGATTTCATTCACTTCTTGGAAGCTAGCTTGCTATGATGGAGTGCTTGTTTTTAATTTCATTCTCTTCTAGTATTCTTCTAGCTTGCTACGATGGAACTTGCTATCTTGATGAAACTTTGCATTGTAATATGTATGTGCAACTTGCTATGTATGAGTGGATGGAACTATATATGTATGTACGATGAAACTTATGTGCTGTTAAATAGCTCTGTGAAATATATCTATATATGTCATATATATTTGCTGTGAAAATTGTTGGATTTAAAAAAACAGAAAAAAAGAGCCAATATGCAGGCTCTTTGCTGTCAGCCACCGACGGCAAAGGTCTCTTTGCCATCAGCAGCGGACGGTAAAGAGGCCACGTGGCAGGCCTATTTGGTCAGTTTGCCAATAGTGGCTGACGGCAAAGAGAAAAAAAACTTTGCCTACAGCGGCGGACGGCAAAGGCCTTCCGATGTTTCCCGTCAGCGGCCGACGACAAAGGCTTGCCGTTAACCACCTAACGGAGTAACAGCGCAATTATTGCCGTCAGTATTTTGCCGTCGGCAGCTGATGGCAAAGGACCCTTTGCCGTCAACCGCCCGAAGCGGACGGCAATGTAGCTCTTTGCCGTCCCGTACGTCGCCGTCCACTTTTACCGTCCGCGGCGGACGGCAAAGACCTTTGTCGTCCGCCATCCGTGCCTTTGCCGTCCGCCGTGGCTGATGGCAAAGTAGCTGATTCCTTTAGTGAATGCACGGTACCGAAGAGGCTAGCAATGATGGAAAGGTAAAAGTGTGTATAATCCATGGACTCACATTAGTCATAAAGAACTCATATACTTATTGCAAAAGTTTATTATCCCTCAAAGCAAAGTACTACTACGCATGCCCCGGGGGGATAGATTGGTAGGAAAAGACCATCGCTCGTCCCCGACCGCCACTCATAAGGAAGACAATCAAAGAAACACCCCATGCTTCAAATTTGTCACACAACGGTTACCATACGTGCATGCTACGAGACTTGCAAACCTCAACACAAGTGTCTCTACAATCCACAACCACCCACTAGCATAACTCTAATATCACCATCTTTATATCACAAAACTATTGCAAGGAATCAAACATATCATATTCAGCGATCTACAAGTTTATGTAGGATTTTATGACTAACCATGTTAATGGCCAATTCCTGTCATCTCTCTAAATAGATATAAGTGAAGCAAGAGAGTTTAATTCTTTCTACAAAATATATTCCCACGCTCTAACAAATATAAGTGAAGCAAAAGAGCATTCTACAAATGGCGGTTTTCTATGTAAAGAGAAACAGGCAATCCAACTTCAAATGATATAAGTGAAGCACACGAAGCATTCTATAAAGCCACACTCAAAAGATTTAAGTGAAGTGCGATGAGCATTCTATAAATCAACCAAGGACTATCTCATACCAGCATGGTGCATAAAAGAAAAATAAAAACCTAATTGCAAAATACGCTCCAAGACTTGCACACAATGCATGAACAAAACGAATCCGAAACATACCGATACTTGTTGAAGAAAGAGGGGATGCCTCCCCAGCATCCCCAAGCTTAGACGCTTGAGTCTCCTTGAATATTTACTTGGGGTGCCTCGGGCATCCCCAAGCTTGAGCTCTTGCCTCTCTTCCTTCTTCTCACATCGAAACATCCTCGATTAGACACTACATCCACACAAAACTTACAAAGAAAACCCGGTAAGATCCGTTAGTATAATAAAGCAAATCACCACTCTAAGTACTGTTGCAAACCAATCCATATTTTGTTTTTTCATTGTGTCTACTGTAGTATAACTTTTACATGGCTTAATCCACTAATATAAATTGATAGTTTCATCAAAACAAGCAAACTATGCATCAAAAACAGAATCTGTCAAAAACAGAACAGTCTGTAGAAATCTGAACATCCACCATACTTACGTTATCCCAAAAATTCTACAAAAATTAGGAAAAATAAAAAGGTTGTATATCAAGACAGTGCAAAAATAATCAGAACCAATTGACGTTTCAGTTAAAAATGTGAAATCGCGCACTACAGCCAAAGTTTCTGCCCTGCACCATACAAACAACAAGCATTGTAAACATCGTAAAGGCAAACCTTGGCACATTATTTTTACAATACAATGGAATTGTACAAGGGGATAATTATTTTTGATGAAAAGTTTCTGTAATCAAGATTCAAAAAGTTTCCGTGAGCATGAACAAAGTTCAAGGAGCTCTCCCACTTCAACAATGCTTGTCTTTCTCACTTTCACTTTCCTTTTGAAAAGTTTTGGGTTCCCATCTTTATTTTTTTTGTTTTTAAACTATATAAAAGCACTCAACAGAAATAAATGACTCTCTAAAACTTCCGGGTTGTCTCCCTGGCAGCGCTTTCTTTAAAGCCATTAAGCTAGGCATATAGTGCTCAACTAATGAATCCACCCGGATCCCATGGTATAGCAAAGCCAATTTGAATTAACAATGGTTTGTAATTTAGTGGTGAGCACAAACTAACATATATCATGCAACAACGAAGTCTAACTCTCTTCCTATGCATCGGCATGTCATAAAAGAACAATTCATGCACACCAAGTAAAGGCCAATGCATAGTATAAGCAGTTTCTTGCAATTCTAACGTATTGGAAACATAAAGAGGCAGAGATAGAGTACCTCTCTCATAATAATTGCAAGTAGGAGCAGCAAGCACATGCATATTACATTCATCAAAATCATCATGTGCAATGGTAAAAGGCAACCCATCAATATAATCCTTAATAAGCACAAACTTCTCCGATATAGTGTAGTCGGGAGAATTCAAAAAGATAATAGGACTATCATGCGTGGGTGCAATAGCAACAATTTCATGTTTAACATAAGGGACTATAGCAAGTTCATCTCCATAAGCATAATTCATATTGGCATCTTGGCCACAAGCATACCAAGCATCATCAAAAAGGGATATTGCAAACAAATTCAAGGGATCATAGCAATCATCATAGCAATCATCCTTCGGTAAGCACAAAGGGGAATTAAATAATGTATGAGTTGGAGGGTTACTCTCATTAGAAGGTGGGCACGGGTAGCTAATCTGCTCTTCCTCCTTTTGTTCTTCGCTCTCCTCATCATCTTTTTCATCCAATGAGCTCACAGTTTCATCAATTTCTTCTTCCATAGCTTCCTGCAAAATATTAGTCTCTTCTTGGATAGCGGAGACTTTCTCAATAAATGCATTTATATAGTAATTGTATTCATAGTTTGCATAGCAATATCTAAGTATAGCAAGATTTTCAGGCCTATAAACATCATCATCTAAAGCTTCATACTTTTCAAACAAAGCTTCAATTTCATAAGCAGCCTTAAAAGCAACAAATTCTTCTATTTGTTCCACATCATAGTAATCAGATATACCATTAGCATAAGAAGCTAAGGTTTCATTATCATTAAATTCACATGAAAAGGGAAGGTGTGGAGCCTCCATCCTAGAGCAACAAGTAATATCATATCTCAAGCATAGATTCCAGGCATACCAACGCAACATAATAAATTGATCCCATAATAGTTTCCCTTTTTGTGTCGAGCAATAATACCTAAAGTATTCACATTGATCCAACGTGTCTCCCATTATAAAGTTGAATGGGGTTTTCTCAGGATTATCAAAGTAGTACACAATATCTTTCACATAATGAGAATCGAGGGTTTTAGGAGTTACCCCATCCTCATGAGTAGCAAGTACAGCTAATTTTTTTGGTATTTTGCGTTCCATATCCATAACTAAAGATAGAGAACAACTTAGAACAGCAAATAAAAATTACTTAGTGATAAAGCAAACAAGCACACACGAGAATATTCACCCCACGCAATGACTCCCCGGCAACGGCGCCAGAAAAAGGTCTTGATAACCAACAAGTATAGGGGATCGCAACAGTTTTCGATAAGTAAGAGTGTCGAACCCAACAAGGAGCTAAAGGTAGAACAAATATTCACTAAAGTTCTATCGACCACCGATACAACTCTACACATGCTTAATGTTTACTTTACCTAGAACAAGTATGAAACTAGAAGTACTTTGTAGGTGTTTTCGGATAAGCCTTGCAAGAAAGTAAAGAACACGTAAATAAAAAGTAGGGGCTGTTAAGATAAAGAAGCAACAAAGTAAATATAGCGAGTGTGGAAAAGTGGTGGTAGGAGTGGTGGAATTGTCCCTAAGAAATTGACTACGTTAATAGATCGGTAATCACTATTGCAATTCTATTTGAGGGAGAGGCATAAGCTAACATACTTTCTCTACTTGGATCATATGCACTTATGATTGGAACTCTAGCAAGCATCCGCAACTACTAAAGATTCATTAAGGTAAAACCCAACCATAGCATTAAAGCATCAAGTCCCCTTTTATCCCATACGTAAACAACCTACTTACTCGGGTCTGTGCTTCTGTCACTAACGCCACCCACCATAAGCAAATCATAAACATATTGCAAACCCTATAGCGGGAATCCCTCACACTTGCGCTACACGAAGGGCACAATAGGACCGCACCAATAATAAAACATGCAACTCAAACCAATCATAGCAATTCATCAATCACCGATAGGACAACGAAAATCTACTCATACATCGTAGGATGGCAACACATCATTGGAAAATAATATGAAGCATAAAGCACCATGTTCAAGTAGAGGGTACAGCGGGTTGCGGGAGAGTGTACCGCTGGATATAGAAGGGGGAAGGTGATGGAGATGTTGGTGAAGATGACGATGGTGTTGGTGAAGATCGCGGTGATGATGATGGCCCCGGGCGCTGTTCCGGCGCCACCGGAAGCAAGGGGGAGAGAGCCCCCCTTCTTCTTCTTCTTCCTTGACCTTGTCCCTAGATGGGAGAAGGGTTTCCCCTCTGGTCCTTGGCTCCCATGGCTTGGGAGGGGCGAGAGCCCCTCCAAGATTGGATCTATCTCTCTGTTTTTGAGTTCTCTGATTCTACCCCTTCACCGTTTCCTTTATATCTGGAGATCCGTAACTCCGATTGGGGTGAATCTTTCGCCCAGATCTTTCTCATAAAATTATCTTTCTTGCGCCAGAAGAAGAGCATCAACCGCCTTACGGGAGGACCACGAGGGTCAGGGGCGGGCCTGGGGGGGTAGGGCGCGCCCCCCTACCTTGTGACCACCTCGGACACCGTCTCGCGTTGATTATACTTCCCAAAAATCATAAATATTCCAAAAAAACTCCGTCCGTGTTTATCCCGTTTGGACTCCGTTTGATATTGGGTTTCTGCGAAACAAAAAACATGCAATAGACAGGAACTGGCACTGGGCACTGGATCAATAAGTTAGTCCCAAAAATAATACAAAAAGTTGCCAAAAAGTATATGAATGTGAATAATATTGGCATGGAACAATCAAAAATTATAGATACGACGGAGACGTATCATCCTTCACTTGGACTTGACAGATCTCCGCGTTTTCCTGTTCGGTCATCTCGTATGGTAACTTCTTTGGAGTCTTGAGAGATGGACCGAATCTGTATTGCCTCCCGCCTCTGGCTGTACTACTAGACGCCGAAGCAGGCCGAGCGGCTGCGGCTGTCTTCTTTCATTGCTTACGAGGCGGAGGAGAAGGACTACGACGCGCCGGAGCAGCCCAAGCAGCGGCGGGTCTCTTCCGCCCTTGCTGATGAGGCGGAGAAGGAGGAGGCTTGCTGCTCGGGCGCGCTGGCGCAGGTGGAGGAGGAGGCAGAGTGCCGCCACGCACCGGAGAAGGAGGCGGAGTGCCCTGATCACTCGCCAGAGGAGCGGGAGGAGGAGGAGGCGGAGTGCCCTGATACTTCTCCAACGTATCTATAATTTTTGATTGTTCCATGCTATTATATTACCTCTTTTGGATGTTTATGGGCTTTATTTTAAACATTTATATCATTTTTGGGACTAACCTAGTAATCGGAGGCCCAGCCCATATTGCTATTTTTTTGCCTATTTCAGTATTTCGAAGAAAAGGAATATCAAACGGAGTCCAAACGGAATGAAACCTTCGGGAGCGTTACTTTTGGAACAAATCTGATCCGGAGAGCTTGGAGTGCAAGTAAAGAAGCCTCCGAGGGCCCCACGAGATAGGAGGGCACCCCCCCTGTAGGGTGCGCCCCCTGTCTCGTGGGCCCCTCGGGCGGCCACCGACGTACTTCTTCCTCCTATATATACCTACGTACCCCGAAAACATCTAGGAGCACCCCAAAACACAATTTCCACCGCCGTAACCTTCTGTATCCACGAGATCCCATCTTGGAGCCCTTGCCGGCACTCTGCCGGAGGGGGAAGCAACCACGGAGGGCCTCTACATCAACATCCTTGCCCCTCCGATGAGTTGTGAGTAGTTTACCACAGACCTACGGGTCCATAGTTATTAGCTAGATGGCTTCTTCTCTCTTTTTGGATCTCAATACAATGTTCTCCCCTCTCGTGTGGAGATCTATTTGATGTAATCTCTTTTTGCGGTGTGTTTGTCGAGATCCGATGAATTGTGGGTTTATGATCAAGTTTATCTATGAATAATATTTGAATCTTCTCTGAATTCTTTTATGTATGATTGAGTTATCTTTGCAAGTCTCTTCGAATTATCAGTTTGGTTTGGCCTACTAGATTGGTCTTTCTTGCCATGGGAGAAGTGCTTAGCTTTGGGTTCAATCTTGCGGTGTTCTTACCCAGTGACAGAAAGGGTTGCAAGACACGTATTGTATTGTTGCCATCGAGGATAACAAGATGGGGTTTATATCATATTGCGTGTGTTTATCCCTCTACATCATGTCAACTTGCTTAATGCGTTACTCTGTTCTTATGAACTTAATACTCTAGATGCAGGCAGGAGTCGGTCGATGTGTGGAGTAATAGTAGTAGATGCAGGCAGGAGTCGGTCTACTTGTTATGGACGTGATGCCTATATACATGATCATGCCTAGATAATCTCATAACAATGCGCTTTTCTATCAATTGCTCGACAGTAATTTGTTCACCCACCGTAATACTTATGCTATCTTGAGAGAAGCCTCTAGTGAAACCTATGGCCCCCGGGTCTATCTCTTATCATATTTGCTTTCAATCTACCTTTATTTGCATCTTTACTTTTTGCATCTATATCCTAAAATGCCAAAAATATACTTATCTTATCATACTATCTTTATTAGATCTCACTTTTGCAAGTGGCCGTGAAGGGATTGACAACCCCTTTATTCCGTTGGTTGCGAGTTCTCAGTTTGTTTGTGTAGGTGCGTGGGACTTTTGAAGAGCCTCCTACTGGATTGATACCTTGATTCTCAAAACTGAGGGAAATACTTACGCTACACTTTGTTGCATCACCCTCTCCTGTTCGAGGAAAACCAACGCAAGCTCAAGACGTAGCAAGAAGGATTTCTAGCACCGTTGCCGGGGAGGTCTTCGCTCAAGTCAAGACATACCAAGTACCCATCACAAACAAATCTCCCTCGCATTTACATTATTTGCCATTTGCCTCTCGTTTTCCTCTCCCCCACTTCACCCTTGCCGTTTTATTCGCCCCCTCTTTCCCAATCTCCCCCTCTCTTTTCGCTTGCCTTTTTCTGTTTGCTTGTGTGTTGGATTACTTGTTGCCATGGCGCAAGATAATACCAAGTTGTGTGACTTCTTGAATACCAATAATAATGATTTCCTTAGTACTCCGATTGCTCCTCTTAATGATGTTGAGTCTTGTGAAATCAATACCGTTTTGTTGAATCTTGTTATGAAAGATCAATTCGCCGGCCTTCCTAGTGAAGATGCCGCTACTCATCTAAACAATTTTGTTGATTTGTGTGACATGCAAAAGAAGAAAGATACAGATAACAATATTGTCAAATTGAAGTTATTTCCGTTTTCACTTAGAGATCATGCTAAAGTTTGGTTTTGCGTCTTTGCCTGAAAATAATATTGATTCTTGGAACAAGTGCAAAGATGCTTTTATCTCTAAGTATTTTCCTCCGCTAAGATCATCACTCTTAGGAATGATATTATGAATTTTAAACAACTTGATCATGAGCATGTTTCCCAATCGTGGGAAAGAATGAAATTGATGCTTCGCAATTGCCCTACTCATGGTTTGAATTTATGGATGATCATACAAAAATTTTATGCCGGTTTGAACTTTGCTTCTAGAAATCTCTTAGATTCGGCCACGGGAGGCACGTTTATGGAAATTACGTTAGGGGATGCTACAAAATTGCTTGATAATATTATGGCTAATTATTCTCAATGGCACATCGAAAGATCTTCTAGTAAAAAAGTGCATGCTATAGAAGAAATTAATGTTTTGAGTGGAAAGATGGATGAACTTATGAAGATGTTTGCTACTAAAAATACTCCTCTTGATCCCAATGATATGCCTTTGTCTTCCTTGATTGAGAATAATAATGAATCTATGGTTGTGAATTTTGTTGGTAGGAATAGTTTTGGAAACAACGCTTATAGAGGAAATTTTAATGCTAGATCGTTCCCTAGTAATCCCTCTAATAATTATGGAAATTCCTACAATAATTCTTATGGTAATTTTAATAAAATACCCTCTAATTTTCAGAATAGTGTGAAAGAATTTATGATTTCTCAAAAGAATTTTAATGCCTTGCTTGAAGAAAAATTGCTCAAAGTTGATGATTTGGCTAGAAACGTTGATAGACTTTCGCTTGATGTTAATTCTCTTAAACTTGGATCTTCTTCTCCTAAGCATGATATCAATGAGTCTCTCAGAGTAATGAGAATTTCCATTGACGAGTGCAAGGAAAGAACCGCTAAATTGCATGCTAAAAAAGAAAGCTTTATAAAAGCGTGTTCTTCTAGTCTTCATGAAAATAATGATGAGGATCTTAAAGTTATTGATACGTCTCCGATTAGATCTATGTTTTGCAATATGAATTTTTTTGATTATGGGAGTGATGATGAATCAACTTTGCCTAGAAGACGTCCCAAAAATTCAGAGTCTTTATATCTTGATTTTGGTAAAAGTGAGATTGGAGAATCCTCAACTTCTAATAATATTGAACTTACTATCTCGGATTTGAAGGAACTTGATTATGATAATTGTTCTTTAAAAGGGTGTATTTCCTTTTTGCAATCCGTTGTTAATTCTCCTCATGCTTATAGTCAAAACAAAGCTTTTACCAAACATATTGTTGATGCCTTGATGCAATCTTATGATGAAAAACTTAATTTGGAAGTTTCTATACCTAGAAAACTTTGTTGGAAATATGAACTAGAGGCAATAATAAATTAGTTATTATTATTATATTTCCTTGTTCATGATAATCATTTATTATCCATGCTATAATTGTATTGATAGGAAACTCAGATACATGTGTGGGTACATAGACAACACCATGTCCCTAGTAAGCCTCTAGTTGACTAGCTCGTTGATCAATAGATGGTTACGGTTTCCTGACCATGGACATTGGATGTCGTTGATAACGGGATCACATCATTAGGAGAATGATGTGATGGACAAGACCCAATCCTAAGACTAGCACAAAGATCGTGTAGTTCGTATGCTAAAGCTTTTCTAATGTCAAGTATCATTTCCTTAGACCATGAGATTGTGCAACTCCCGAATACCGTAGGAATGCTTTGGGTGTACCAAACGTCACAACGTAACTGGGTGGCTATAAAGGTACACTACAGGTGTCGGTGTCAAAACCGACGGATCTCGGGTAGGGGTCCCGAACTGTGCGTCTAGGCGGATAGTAACAGGAGACAAGGGACACGATGTTTTACCCCGGTTCGGGCCCTCTTGATGGAGGTAAAACCCTACGTCCTTCTTGATTAATATTGATGATGTGTGTTACAAGAGTGGATCTACCACGATATCAAGGAGGCTAAACCCTAGAAGCTAGCCTATGGTATGATTGTTGTTCGTCCTATGGACTAAGGTCATCCGGTTTATATAGACACCGGAGAGGGCTAGGGTTACACAAAGTCGGTTACAATGGTAGGAGATCTACATATCCGTATCGCCAAGCTTGCCTTCCACGCCAAGGAAAGTCCCATCCGGACACGGGACGAAGTCTTCAATCTTGTATCTTCATAGTCTTGGAGTCCGGCCGATGATGGTAGTTCGGCTATCCGGACACCCCCTAGTCTGGGACTCCCTCAGTAGCCCCTGAACCAGGCTTCAATGACGACGAGTCCGGCGCGCATATTGTCTTCGGCATTGCAAGGCGGGTTCCTCCTCCGAATAATTTATAGAAGATTGTGAACACCAGGATAGTGTCCGGCTCTGCAAAAATAAATTCCACGTACCACCGTAGAGAGAATAATATTACACAAGATCAATCTGCTGACGTACTCTGTGGCGTGACGTCACACCACTTCCAAGCCTTTACTCCAATTGTATTGTTCCACCTCAGCGCGTTTAGCGAAGCGGTTTCCTTGGCACCTCTTGTAGAAGCAGAGATCATGTTCCCCTTATTCTGGGATTCCCATCAATACGGACGTGGGTAACCCAACCGCGCCATTGATTGTGGCGCTTGGGAGATAAGCGAGTTTTACCAGGCCAGTGGGGACACATGTTTTTGTCCGCCCATATAAGGGGATAAAGATCCAATCCTTTTACCTGCGCCTTCTTCCTCCTTGGCTTATCCATCTTCGCGAACTCGAGCTCCAGCGCCCAAGTCCGCACTTCTCATCTCAACCTTCTCCAACTATGTCCGGAGCGGAAGGCAAGTGGATGGCCTCCTCCGTCACGGAGGAGCAGATCCAGAAGGTGCGCAACGCCAGATATTTGTCCAGCAACATCGCGCACCGGCTCCCCGACGAGGGAGAGCTCATCCCCACCCCCAGGCCCCATGAGAGGGTAATATTTCTTCCCCATTTCCTCCACGGAATGGGCTTCCCACTTCATCCCTTTGTCCGAGGACTCATGTTCTACTATGGCCTGGATTTCCATGATCTGGCCCCGAATTTCATCCTCAACATCTCGGCGTTTATCGTCATGTGTGAGGCCTTCCTCTGCATCCAGCCCCACTTCGGCTTGTGGCTCAAGACCTTCAGTGTCAAGCTGAAGGTTGTGAAGGGCAGCCAAGCGGAGTGCGGAGGCACCATGGTGGGCAGGATGTCCCACGTTACGTGGCTGGAGGGCACTTTCGTGGAAACCATAAAGGGGCAATCGGGGTGGTTCTACATCACCGAGCCGCGTGACCCTGACTGGGCAGCGGCCCCTGAATTCAGATCCAGCATCCCTACACGGCTCACCTATTGGAAAGAGAGTGGCCGGATTTGGGGCGATTCGGAGGAGTTAACCGGACTCCAAGCCTGTATCCAAAAGCTGGTGGACAAGAAGCTCAAGCTTGTCAACTTAGTCCAGGTCATGCTCATCCGCCGGATTCTCCCGTGCCAACAACGGGGTTTCAACATGTGGGAGTTCGATCCGGCGTAGCACCAGACCCTGAGCGGGCGCTTTAACACTACGTACGAAGATATCTGGAAGGTGATGTTCAAGGGCGCCGAGGCTCCCGCATCCGCTACCGAAGATCGCGGATTCCGCTCGCAGCGTCCAGCTGACGAGGTAAGTGATTTTGCCACTTGTTTTCCATAGTTTGACTCTATGCGGGATCTAAACTCCCTTTACCTTTGACAGGACTGGCTGGCGAAGGCCGACGGACTATCTGTCCGGCCCCATTGCCAGAGGACCCAGCGGACGCCCGCCTAACGGGGCTGCTGGCTCCGGCACCCCACGTGGTGCCGGAGAAGAAGGCCAAGAAGAAGGCCATGGGGACTCGGAAGAGTTCCCGTTTTCAGGTGCTATTGGATGATGAATCCGAGGCCGAAACCTCCCACCAAGGTGAGGAGGAGAAGAAGAAAGCCTCTCCCCCAGCGGGGGGAGGGAAGAAAAGGAAGGCCTCCCCAACAAGGGAGGCCGAAGGGTCCAAGAAGGGGAAAACTCTTCCCCCGGACTGCTCTACCAACGCCAGTGACGATGACGAGGACTGGCCTCCAAGGGCCAAGCCCCTGGCAAGATCGTAAGTATCCGGACTCCCGAAAAACTTCAAGGTTTTTCCTTTTCGCCACATAATGTCTTTCTAATGCCGCATACAACCCTGCAGTCCGCCCAAGGATGATCTTCCCGCTTCGCCGAGCGGGTCCTTAGGTGCGTCGGATATGGATTCTCTTCCGACTGCCTCCACCCCCCGTGATGCGGACGATGCCGAGGTGAGATCCCAGGAAACGACCCACCAGGAGGGGGAGGCCCCGGAGGTGTCGACCTCCCGGACTTTTCACCGGACTCAGCCCCGGAACCCACAGTGGCTCCGGAGTCCGGCGGGCGACCCCTTTGTAAGAAGGGCAAGACCGTGACGCCGGCTGCCTCCATCCAACCGGAGGCGCCGGATAATTTGCTGGAGGCGCTCAATGGCGCCTCCATTGAAGAGGAACACCGCACTGTTATGAGTGTGGTGATTCAGAAGGTTCAGCTCGCCAAGAGCGGGCTGACCGAAGCCTGCAGCAGCCTTCTAACAGGCTTTGAGGTAAGAATTTTGATATATGTAAAATAGTACCGCATAGACAGTAGCCCCTGATGCTCGGTTCGGTGTTCGGAAAGAAAAGATGGACTGAGGATCTTAAGAAGATATACGCATGAGTCATAAAAAATATGTCAATATGGGATTGCAGGCTGCGCTGCTGACCTCTGCCGCACTGACTGCAGAGGTCAATACTTTGAAGGAAAGCCTCGAGCGGTCCGAGAACGAGCTCGGCCGTGCCAAGAAGCAGCTCGAGGACAAGGAAGGTGAGTAACACCTTATTAAAATTGTACCTTACAGAAAAGGATTTTGGTTGCAAAAAGAATGACAAGGATAACGTGGGTATTGCAGGGGCCACTAACGAGGTGGTGACCCTGAAAGAGGCGGTGGCCGCAGCCGAACGCAATGCGGCCGCGGAGCGCACCGAGCGAGAGAAGCAGGAGGCGCGGGTGGCGGAGGTACAGCAAGAGCTCCAGGATCTCGTGAAAAATCATGAGAACCTGGAGCGTGACTCGAAGACTCGAGAGTCTGAGCTTGCAATGGCTCTTGAGAGTGCCAAAGCCGCTAAGGCCGAAGCCTACAAGGCCCTCCAGGAGATCGAGGCGGTGCAGAAAATAACAGCGGGTAAGGCATTTTCATGCAAAGTAAGCATGTGAGTGTTAATTACCTGTTGCTTACCCGAATTCGGAGCTCTCCAGGAGCGTTCGCAGATCTTCCTCGCAGCGTGTCTGATGCTGCCGCATTCTACCGGGCCGAGGAGGGGAGCTCGATGGAGAAGGTCTTCTGGTCTCAGTATGCTGAGGCCGGACATCCGGTGCCCCTTAGTGACCAGCTGAAGGAGCTGGTCGAGCTCCACAAGTCGGCCGAACAGGCCATGAAGGGCCTCATAGTTCGGCTGTGGCCTAAGGAAGCCATGCCTTGGAGGTACTTCGGCCTGGTGCAGCGGCTGGTGGATGCGTGCCCGTGGGTTGAAGTCATCAAGCACTCCGCTTGTATTGAGGGTGCCCGTCGGGCCCTTGCCCGCGCAAAGGTGCACTGGGGCAAGATGGATGCCCAGAGGCTTGTGACGGACCCGCCACCAGAGGGCAAGGAGCATCGCACGCCTGAGATGTATTATAAGAGTGTGCTGAAGGGCGCCCGCACTATTGCGGGTGAGTGCTCCAAAGATGTAATATTTGAGTAAACTCGCATTTTGTTATCCTGTGCGCTGAAAACTTAGTTCATATGCGCTAAGCAACGCTTGTTAATTTAAAATATTACCTTCTGTGCGGTTGTTTATCAAATCTGAAAGATGGCAAGTCGTCGGCTTCAGCCCCCATGCCACTAGTGCTGGGGTGTTCGGGATAAACTTGAGCACTCTTGTTCCCATTGTTGGGTCCATCTAGGGAGGCGCTCAACACAGCGAACAAGGCAACCGGACTAATAATGCTTGAACACTCTCACTTAGCCATAGAATTCTATAATTTTAAATTTCGGGGAAGCCCCTAGTCTTTGGAAGGCCGAATTTGGGGCGCTATCCACGCCTGGGCCGGACAAAATCCGGCTCCTTGCTCTAAGTGGCATAAGTCTTTAAGGACTCGCAAAAAACCTCTCGAACAGCGACCGGCTCTCGCCTCATCATGACGGTCAGTTTTAGCTTTCTCCACTGAGGTGTTAACCCAGCTCAACTGGGGCGCAATCGCAGTGGTTCTCCCAGTGCTACCTTAGCCGATACAACGGAACTTAAGGTACCAAAACATGGGAGCCGGGCAAACCCAACTATTGACCCAAGACATGATTCGGAGCCGATGCATATAATGCTATAAGTTCGGGGTGCCGCACTTGTGAAAGTGTTCGGACTTATCACACCATGATGCGGGAAATATAAGCCCCTGGTGTATTTTAGCCGTACCAAAGTGTACGGATGCAACATGCCGTAAATGAACATATGTATAAAAAGGAAATGCAATTATAAGCAAAAAGGTGCTGCATTGTTTATTCAAGAAAGACTGCTGTAAGTGCAGAATGATACAAATGGTGCGATAAGCAAGGGATGGGACTGTTAAACATGTCCCCCTCCAGGTGTAGGCTGTCGAATGGTGCGTAAAACAGATTTAATGCTCGTAATGGAGACCACCTGGATATTCGTTGTAGCCTTTATTCTTCCCTGGCTATTGCATCGTGAGTTCGGTAGGTCTACTGCCGGACAGGGCCTCTGACGAACGGAGTCCTGTGGGTAAAAAGAAAAAGGAAAAGAAAAAAGAACGACACACTTGAGAGCCCCTGGTGTGGTTGAGCCGCAGTCTGGGCCTATCGTGGTCGTGCCCCTCTCCCCATGCCCATGGTATCTTCAGAGCGTAATGGTGTACGCGAGGGACCTGTCTTGACGTTTTACAGGGGCTGGGGTTGGGGCCGCACTGCTACACGTGCTCGGAACGTGCCAGGTGGTCTTGTTGAATGTTACTTCAGGTGCGCTTAGCTGTGTCCGGTCGCTTAACGGCCGGACTCGAGAATTGCCTTAAGAGGCTGCATTGCACTTCTGCCGCGAGAGCCGCTGTATGTTCCTCCGTGCGGAGAGAACGTTCAGTGTTTCTGTTGACCGTGATGACTCCTCGAGGGCCTGGCATCTTGAGCTTGAGGTATGCGTAGTGCGGCACCGCGTTGAACTTTGCGAACGCGGTATGTCCGAGCAGGGCATGATAGCCACTGCGGAACGGGACTATGTCGAAGATTAACTCCTTGATTCGGAAGTTATCCGGGGATCCGAAGACCACTTCCAGTGTAATTGAGCCTGTACAATTGGGTTCTACACCTGGTATGACGCCTTTAAAAGTCGTCTTGGTTGGTTTAATCCTTGAGGGGTCTATGCCCATTTTGCGCATTGTATCCTGATAAAGCAGGTTCAGGCTGCTGCCGCCGTCCATTAGGACTCTGGTGAGGTGAAACCCGTCGATGATTGGGTCTAAAACCAATGCGGCGAATCCTCCGTGGCGGATGCTGGTGGGGTGGTCCCTTCGGTCAAAAGTGATCGGGTAGGAGGACCATGGATTGAACTTCGGGGCAACTGGCTCCATCGCGTATACATCCCTTAGCGCACGCTTCCGCTCCCTTTTGGGTAGGTGCGTTGCGTATATCATGTTCACCGTCCGCACCTGTGGGGGGAAGCCCTTTTGTTCTCTATTGTTCGGTGGTCGGGTATCTTCCTCGTCATCGCTATGCAGCCCCTTGTCATTGTTTTCGGCAATTAACTTGCCTGCCTGCTTGAATACCCAACAATCCCTATTGGTGTTGTTGGCTGGCTTTTCGGGGGTGCTGTGTATCTGGCACAAGCGATCGAGTATTCGGTCCAAATTGGACGGACCCGGAGTGGTTCTTTTGAATGGCTTTTTCCGCTGACCGGGCTTAGAGCCTCTGAATCCGGCATTGACTGCTGTATCCTCACTATTGTCGCTGTTAATGCGGCGTTTGTTTTTGTTACGACGCGACCTGCCATTACGGTCCTTGATATCCGGACTGCCAGAATTTTTACTGAGGTTGTTGCTGCGTGCTAGCCAGCTGTCCTCACCCACGCAGAAGTGGATCATGAGTGATGTGAGGGCTGCCATGGATATTGGCTTTTCCTGTCCCAGGTGCCGGGCAAGCCACTCGTCGCGGATATTATGCTTGAAGGCCGCGAGGGCCTCCGCATCCGGACAGTCGACGATTTGGTTTTTCTTGGTTAAGAACCGTGTCCAGAATTGTCTGGCCGATTCGTCTGGCTGCTGAATTATGTGGCTTAGGTCATCTGCGTCTGGTGGTCGCACATACGTGCTTTGGAAGTTATCGAGGAATGCGGCTTCCAAGTCTTCCCAACTCCCAATTGACTCTGCTGGCAAGCTGTTAAGCCAATGCCGGGCTGGTCCATTAAGCTTGAGGGGGAGATATTTGATGGCGTGAAGATCGTCACCGCGGGCCATGTGGATGTGAAGGAGATAGTCTTCGATCCAAACCACGGGGTCTGTTGTTCCATCATAGGATTCAATATTGATGGGTTTAAACCCTTCGGGGATTTGATGATCCATTACTTCATCTGTGAAGCATAGTGGGTGTGCGGCGCCTCTGTACTGGGCGATATCACAACGGAGCTCAAGGGAGCTTTGTCTATTTTGTTCGGCCCGGCCAGACTTACTGTGTCCGGCGCGACAGTTGTCGTCACGTATCGTGGGGCGCCCACGCGATCCATAGATCGATCTTGATTGTCTTGCCTTATCCTCCAATATATCTCGCAAGTCCGGAGCGTTCCCCTGTGGCCTTGTGCTTTTCGAGCGATGCCGGGGTACGGGTCTAGTGAAGGGCCTAGAGGCCTCTCTGTTGCGACCACGGGGTGGTCGGTCAGCCGTATTGTCTCCTGGTGATGCGGGTTCATACACCTCCTCCTCTAATCAGGGGACCAGCTTGCGTTTAGGGTAGCTTTTGGAGGGGCGTTCGAGCTCATGCTCTTCGGCCGCGAGGACTTCAGTCCATCTGTCGGCTAGCAGATCTTGATCAGCTCTAAGCTGTTGCTGCTTTTTCTTAAGGCTGTTCGCCGTGGCCATAAGCCTGCGTTTAAAATGCTCTTGTTCAACGGGATCCTCAGGCACGACGAATTTGTCGTTGTCGAGGCTTGCCTCGTCTCCGGAGGGAGGCATATAATCCTCTACCTCTTCTTCTGCCACTCTCTCATAAGGGCTGGCGTCTCCTTCCGCCTGCGTTGCATCTTGCTAGAGTGGGTTGTCTTCGGCACTGTCCGGTGTATTATTATCTCCAGTGCCGGAGTCTTCATTCTTGTTGTGGCGGGACTTAGAGCGGCGCCGCTGACGCCGACGCTTGGGCTGCTTCTTGGAGGGGTCATCCTCCGCTGTTCCTTCGCCATTCCCGTCTTTTGGGATATCCACATGTATATGTCATATGATGAGGTGGCTTTCCAGTGCCCAATAGGCGCTGGTTCGTGGTCGTCTCCGGAATCGTCATCCATATCGTCGATGTCTTCGGAGTCGTAGTCTAGCATGTCGGTTAGATCGTCGACAGCGGCTACCAAGTGGGTGGTGGGTGGGATTTGAATTTCTTCATCGCCCGCATCCCAACCGTCCTGACCGCAATCCGGCTAGGGCTCTCCTAATAACGAGAGATACTTTAGCGAACTCAAGATGTCCCTGAAAGGTGAGTGTTGAAAGATGTCCGTTGCGGTGAACTCCATGATCGGCGCCCAATCGGATTCGATCGGAGGGGCCCCGGGAGGTTCGGAGTAAGGCGAGGAGTCCGGCACCTCGGAGTCACGAGCTTTATGAGGGACAAGGTCAGTGTTCGGCTCTATCACCGTAGAGGTTGCAGCCCCCGAGGCGGTGTCTAGCCATCCGTCCTTGATATGCGCAGCCGGCTCCAAATTGAAGATCGGAGCGGGTTCGAGTGCGGCCTCCAGGGTACTGTCCGGCTGCAGAGCTAAATCATGCTCGCCGTGACAATGCAGCACGCTCGGCTGTGGCTCGAATCCATCGAGGATCAAGTCCCCGCGGATGTCAGCCGTGAAGTTCAAACTTCCAAATCTGACCTTTCGGCCAGGGGCGTAGCTTTCGATCTGCTCCAGACGGCCAAGCGAATTGGCCCGCAGTGCAAAGCCGCCGAAAACAAAGATCTGTCCGGGGAGGAAGGTCTCACCCTGGACTGCATTGTTGATGATGAATGAAGAAGCCATCGAGCCTATCGGTGACGACACAGAGGAACTCTCAATGAAAGCACCAATGTCGGTGTCAAAACCGGCGGATCTCGGGTAGGGGGTCCCGAACTGTGCGTCTAGGCGGATGGTAACAGGAGACAAGGGACACGATGTTTTACCCAGGTTCGGGCCCTCTTGATGGAGGTAAAACCCTATGTCCTGCTTGATTAATATTGATGATGTGTGTTACAAGAGTGGATCTACCACGAGATCAAGGAGGCTAAACCCTAGAAGCTAGCCTATGGTATGATTGTTGTTCGTCCTATGGACTAAGGTCATCCAGTTTATATAGACACCGGAGAGGGCTAGGGTTACACAAAGTCGGTTACAATGGTAGGAGATCTACATATCCATATCGCCAAGATTGCCTTCCACGCCAAGGAAAGTCCCATCCGGACACGGGACGAAGTCTTCAATCTTGTATCTTCATAGTCTTGGAGTCCGGCCGATGATGGTAGTTCGGCTATCCGAACACCCCCTAGTCCGGGACTCCCTCAACGGGTATCTCCGAAAGTGTCTGTTGGGTTGGCACAAATCGAGACTGGGATTTGTCACTCCGCGTGACGGAGAGGTATCTCTGGGCCCACTCGGTAGGAAATCGCCATAATGTGCACAATGTGACCAAGGGGTTGATCACGGGATGATGTGTTACGGAATGAGTAAAGAGACTTGCCGGTAACGAGATTGAACAAGGTATCGGGATACTGACGATCGAATCTTGGGCAAGTACAATACCGCTAGACAAAGGGAATTGAATACGGGATTGATTGAATCCTCGACATCGTGGTTCATCCGATGAGATCATGGTGGAACATGTGGGAGCCAACATGGGTATCCAGATCCCGCTGTTGGTTATTGGTCGGAGAGATGTCTCGGTCATGTCTGCGTGTCCTCCGAACCCGTTGGGTCTACACACTTAAGGTTCGATAATGCCCCGGATGAGATCCCGGATGAGATCCCGGATGTCACGAGGAGTTCTGGAATGGTCCGGAGGTAAAGATTTATATATGGAAAGTTGTTGTTCGGGTTCCGGGAAAAGTTCGGGTTTTTCCAGTATTGTACCAGGAAGCTTCCAGAAGGTTCCAGAGGATTCCGGAGGGGTCCGGAGGTCCGGAAAATGTTCCACCACGTCCAATACAGCAGTATGGGCTGTAAGGGGGTGCCCTAGCCTTAATGGGCCAGGGGCATCAGCCCCCCCCCCAAGGCCCATGCGCATGGGAGAGGGGAAACCCTAAGTGGGAGGGCCTCCACTTGACTTGGGAGGCACTCCTCCCCCCCTTGGCCGCCGCCCCCTCCTCAGATTGGATCTGAGGGGGCCGGACCCCCTCTCCCTTGCCCCTATATATATGTGGGGGGTGGGAGGGCAGCCGCACCCAAGTTCTGGCGCAGCCCTTCCCCTCTCCCAAGTCCTCCTCCTCTCCCGCGGTGCTTGGCGAAGCCCTGCACGATTGCCACGCTCCTCCACCACCACCACGCCGTCGTGCTGCTGCTGGATGGAGTCTTCCCCAACCTCTCCCTCCTTGCTGGATCAAGGCATGGGAGACGTTACCGGGCTGCATGTGCGTTGAACGCGGAGGTGCCATCCGTTCGGCACTAGGATCATCGGTGATTTGGATCACGACGAGTATGACTCCATCAACCCCGTTCACTTGAACGCTTCCGCTTAGCGAGTATCTAGATGCACTCAACTTCCCCTTGTTGCTAGATTACTCCATAGATTGATCTTGGTGATGTGTAGAAATTTTTTGATTTCAGCTACGTTCCCCAACAGTGGTATCAGAGCTAGGTCTATGTGTAGTTCCTATGCACGAGTAGAAGACAAGTTGTTGTGGGCGTTGATTTTGTTCAATATGCTTACCGTTACTAGTCCAATCTTGTTTCGACGGTATTGTGGGATGAAGCGGCCCGGACCGACCTTACACGTACACTTACGTGAGACAAGTTCCACCGACTGACAAGCACTTGTTGCATAAGGTGGCTAGTGAGTGCCAGTCTCTCCCACTTTAGTCAGATCGGATTCGATGAAAAGGGTCCTTATGAAGGGTAAATAGCAATTAACATATCACGTTGTGGTTTTTGCGTAGGTAAGAAACGTTCTTGCTAGAAACCCATAGCAACGACGTAAAACATGCAAACAACAATTAGAGGATGTCTAACTTGTTTTTGCAGGGTATGCTATGTGATGTGATATGGCCAAAAGAATGTGATGAATGATATATGTGATGTATGAGATTGATCATGTTCTTGTAATAGGAATCATGACTTGCATGTCGATGAGTATGACAACCTTTAGGAGCCATAGGAGTTGTCTTAATTTATTGTATGACCTGCGTGTCAATGAACAACGCCATGTAATTACTTTACTTTATTGCTAAACCATTAGCCATAGTAGTAGAAGTAATAGTTGGCGAGACAACTTCATGGAGACACGATGATGGAGATCATGGTGTCATGCCGGTGCCGATGATGATCATGGAGCCCCGAAGAAGGAGATCAAAAGGAGCAAAATGATATTGGCCATATCATGTCACTTTTTTGATTGCATGTGATGTTTATCATGTTTATGCATCTTAATTTCTTAGAACGACGGTAGTAAATAAGATGATCCCTCATTAAAATTTCAAGAAAGTGCTCCTCCTAACTGTGCACCGTTGCGACAGTTCGTTGTTTTGAAGCACCACGTGATGATCGGGTGTGATAGATTCTAACGTTCACATACAACGGGTGTAAACCAAATTTACACACGCGAAACACTTAGGTTGACTTGACGAGCCTAGCATGTATAGACATGGCCTCAGAACACAAGAGACCGAAAGGTCGAGCATGAGTCATATGGTAGATACGATCAACATGAAGATGTTCACCGATGATGACTAGTCCGTCTCACGTGATGATCGGACACGGCCTAGTTGACTCGGATCGTGTAATCACTTAGATGACTAGAGGGATGTCTATCTGAGTGGGAGTTCATAAGATGAACTTAATTATCCTGAACATAGTCAAAAGGTTTTTCCAAATTATGTCGTAGCTCGCGCTTTAGTTCTACTGTTTAGATATGTTCCTAGAGAAAAATTAGTTGAAAGTTGATAGTAGCAATTATGCGGACTAGGTCCATAAACTAAGGATTGTCCTCATTGCTTCGTAGAAAGCTTATGTCCTTAATGCACCGCTCGGTGTGCTAAACCTTGAACGTCGTCTGTGGATGTTGCGAACATTTGACATACACGTTTTGATAACTACGTGATAGTTCAGTAATATTAAATGGTTTAGAACTGAGGCACCAAAGACGATTTCGAAATGTCGCGGAACATATGAGATGTTTCGAGGGCTGAAACTGGGATTTCAGGCTCGTGCCCACGTCAAGAGGTATGAGACCTCCGATGATTTTCTTAGCCTACAAACTAAGGGAGAAAAGCTCAATCATTGAGCTAGTACTCAGATTGTCTGGGTACAACAATCACTTGTATCGAGAAGGGCAAGGGCAAGAAGGGATACTTCATGAAATGGCAAATCAGTTGCTGCTCTAGTGAAGCAACCCAAGGTTGAACCCGAACCCGAGACTAAGTGCTTCTGTCATGAGGGAACAGTCACTGAAGCAGAACTGCCCTAGATACTTGGTAGATGAGAAGGCTGGCAAGGTTGATAGAAGTATATTGGATATACATTATGTTAATGTGTACTTTACTAGTACTCCTAGTAGCACCAGGGTATTAGATACCGGTTCGGTTGCTAAGTGTTAGTAACTCGAAATAAAAGGCTGCGGAATAAACGGAGACTAGCTAAAGGTGAGCTGACGATATGTGTTGGAAGTGTTTTCCAATCTTGATGTGATCAAGCATCACACACTCCCTCTATCATCGAGATTGGTGTTAAACCTAAATAATTGTTATTTGGTGTTTGCGTTGAGCATAGACATGATTGGATTATGTCTATCGCAATATGATATTCATTTAAGGAGAATAATGGTTACTTTGTTTATTTGAGTAATGCCTTCAATGGTCTTGCACCTAAAATGAATGGTTTATTGAATCTCGATCGTAGTGATACACATGTTCATGCCAAAAGATATAAGATAGTAATGATAGTACCACCTACTTGTGGCACTGCCATGTAAGTCATATTGGTATAAAACGCATGAAGAAGCTCCATGTTGATGGATCTTTGGAATCACTCGTTTTGAAAAGTTTGAGACATGCGAACCATGTCTATTGGTGTATATGCATGAAGAAACTCCATGCAGATGGATCATTTGGACTCACTTGATTTTGAATCACTTGAGACATGCAAATCATACCACATGGGCAAGATGACTGAAAGCCTCGTTTTCAGTAAAATGGAACAAGAAAGCAACTTGTTGGAAGTAATACATTTTGATGTGTGCAGTCCAATGAGTGCTGAGGCACGCAGTGGATATCGTTATGTTCTTACTTCACGGATGATTTGAGTAGATACTGAGTATATTTACTTGATGAAACACAAGTCTGAATTATTGAATGGTTCAAGTAATTTCAGAGTGAAGTTGAAGATCATCGTGACAAGAGGATAAAATGTCTATGATATGATCATAGAGATGAGTATCTGAGTTACGAGCTTTGGCACGCAATTAAGACATTGTGGAAATTGTTTCACAATTAATACCGCCTGGAACACCATAGTGTGATGGTGTGTCCGGACATCATAGTTGCACCCTATTGGATATGGTGTGTACCATGATGTCTCTTATCAAATTACCACTTTCGTTCATGGGTTAGGCATTAGAGACAACCGCACTCACTTTAATAGGGCACCAAGTAATTCCGTTGATACGACACTGTTTGAACTATGGTTTGGATAAACCTAAGTTGTCGTTTCTTAAAAGTTTGGGGCTGCGATGCTTATGTGAAAAAGGCTTCAGGTTGATAAGCTCGAACCCAAAGCGGATAAAATGCATCTTCATAGGACACCAAAAACAGTTGTGTATACCTCCTAATTCAGATCCGAAAGCAATAGGGATTGTTTCTGGAATCGGGTCCTTTCTCGAGGAAAAGTTTCTCTCGAAAGAATTGAGTGGGAGGAAGGTGGAGACTTGATGAGGTTATTGAACCGTCACTTCAACTAGTTTGTAGTAGGGCACAGGAAGTTGTTCCTGTGGCGCCTACACCAATTGAAGTAGAAGCTTATGATAGTGATCATGAAACTTCGGATCAAGTCACTACCAAACCTCGTAGGTCGACAAGGATGCGTACTACTTCAGAGTGGTACATACTCCTATCTTGAAGGTCATGTTGCTAGACAACAATGAACCTACGAGCTATGGAGAAGCGATGGTGGGCCCATATTCCGACTAATGGTTAGAAGCCATGAAATCCGAGATAGGATCCATGTATTAGAACAAAGCATGGACTTTGGTGGACTTGCCCGATCATCGGCAAGCCATTGAGAAAAACGGACGTGGACGGTAATGTCACCGTCTATGAAGCTCGACTTGTGGCAAAGAGTTTTTCACAAGTTCAAGGAGTTGACTACAATGAGATTTTCTCATCCGTATCGATGCTTAAGTCCGTCGGAATCATGTTAGCATTAGCTGCATTTATGAAATCTGGCAGATGGATGTCAAAACGAGTTTCCTTACCAGTTTTCGTAAGGAAAGGTTGTATGCGATACAATCAGAAAGGTTTTGTCGATCCTAAGGATGCTAAAAGGTATGCTAGCTCCAGCGATCCTTCCATGGACTGGAGTAAGCATCTCAGAGTTGGAATGTACGCTTTGATGAGATGATCAAAGATTTTGGGTTTATACAAAGTTTATGAGAAACTTGTATTTCCAAAGAAGTGAGTGGGAGCACTATAGAATTTCTGATGAGTATATGTTGTTGACATATTGTTGATCAGAAATGATGTAGAATTTCTGGAAAGCATATAGGGTTATTTGAAAAGTGTTTTTCAAGGGAACACCTAGATTAAGCTACTTGAACATTGAGCATCAAGATCTATCAGGATGGATCAAAATGCTTAATGGTACTTTCAAATGAGCACATACCTTGACATGATCTTGAAGGTGTTCAAGATGGATTAGTCAAAGAAGGAGTTCTTGGCTGAGTTGTAAGGTGTGAAGTTAAGACTTAAAGCTCGACCACGGCAGAAAAGAGAGAAAGGACGAAGGTCGTCCCCTATGCTTTAGACGTAGGCTCTACAGTATGCTATGCTGTGTACCGCACCTGATGTGTGCCTTGCCACATGTCTGGCAAGAGGGTACAAAGGTGATCAAGGAGTGGATGACCAGATAGCAATCAAAATTGTCCTTGGAGTAATAAGGACATGTTTCTCGATTATGGAGGTGATAAAGAGTTCGGCGTAAAGGGTTACGTCGATGCAAGCTTTAACACCTATCCGAATGCCTCTGAGTAGCAAAACAGATACGTATAGTGGAGCAACCATTTGGAATAGCTCCAAGTGGAGCGTGGAAGCAGCATTTACAATATGACCTAGAGATTTGCGAAGTACATACGGATCTGAATGTTGCAGACCCGTTGACTAAAACCTCTCTCACAAGCAAAACATGATCAAACCCCAGAACTCATTGAGTCTTAATCACATGATGATGTGAACTAGTTTAGTGACACTAGTAAACTCTTTGGATGTTGGTCACATGGCGATGTGACCTGTGAGTGTTAATCACATGGCGATGTGAACTAGATTATTGACTATAGTGCAAGTGGGAGACTGTTGGAAATATGCCCTAGAGGCAATAATAAATTAGTTATTATTATTATATTTCCTTGTTCATGATAATCGTTTATTATCCATGCTATAATTGTATTGATAGGAAACTCAGATACATGTGTGGGTACATAGACAACACCATGTCCCTAGTAAGCCTCTAGTTGACTAGCTCGTTGATCAACAGATGGTTACGGTTTCCTGACCATGGACATTGGATGTCGTTGATAACGGGATCACATCATTAGGAGAATGATGTGATGGACGAGACCCAATCCTAATCCTAGCATAAAGATCGTGTAGTTCGTATGCTAAAGATTTTCTAATGTCAAGTATCATTTCCTTAGACCATGAGATTGTGCAACTCCCGGATACCGTAGGAATGCTTTGGGTGTACCAAACGTCACAACGTAACTGGGTGGCTATAAAGGTACACTACGGCTATCTCCGAAAGTGACTGTTGGGTTGGCACGAATCGAGACTGGGATTTGTCACTCCGCATGACGGATAGGTATCTCTGGGCCCACTCGGTAAGACATCATCATAATGTGCACAATGTGACCAAGGGGTTGATCACGGGATGATGTGTTACGGAATGAGTAAAGAGACTTGCCGGTAACGAGATTGAACAAGGTATCGGGATACCGACGATCGAATCTCGGGCAAGTACAATACCACTAGACAAAGGGAATTGAATACAGGATTGATTGAATCCTTGACATCGTGGTTCATTCGATGAGATCATCGTGGAACATGTGGCAGCCAACATGGGTATCCAGATCCCTCTGTTGGTTATTGGCCGGAGAGATGTCTCGGTCATGTCTACGTGTCTCCCGAACCCGTAGGGTCTACACACTTAAGGTTCGATAACGCTAGGGTTATAGGGAATAAATATACATGGTTACCGAATGTTGCTCGGATTCCCGGATGAGATCCCGGACGTCACGAGGAGTTCCAGAATGGTCCGGAGGTAAAGATTTATATATGGAAAGTTGTTGTTCGGGTTTCGGGAAAAGTTCGGGTTTTTCCGGTATTGTACCGGAAAGCTTCCAGAAGGTTCCGGAGGATTCCGGAGGGGTCCGGAGGTCCGGAAAATGTTCCACCACGTCCAATACAGCAGCATGGGCTGTAAGGGGGCACCCTAGCCTTAATGGGCCAGGGGCAACAGCCCCCCCCCAAGGCCCATGCGCATGGGAGAGGGGAAACCCTAAGGGGGAGGGCCTCCGCTTGACTTGGGAGGCACTCCTCCCCCCCATGGCCGCGCCCCCTCCTCAGATTGGATCTTAGGGGGCTGGCCCCCTCTCCCTTGCCCCTATATATATGTGGGGGGTGGGAAGGCAGCCGCACCCAAGTTCTGGCGTAGCCCTTCCCCTCTCCCAAGTCCTCCTCCTCTCTCGCGGTGCTTAGCGAAGCCCTGCAGGATTGCCACGCTCCTCCACCACCACCACGCCGTCGTGCTGCTGCTGGGATGGAGTCTTCCCCAACCTCTCCCTCTCTCCTTGCTGGATCAAGGCATGGGAGACGTCACCGGGCTGCATGTGTGTTGAACGCGGAGGTGCCGTCCATTCGGCACTAGGATCATCGGTGATTTGGATCATGACGAGTATGACTCCATCAACCCCGTTCACTTGAACACTTCCGCTTAGCGATCTACAAGGGTAAGTAGATGCACTCGCCTTCCCCTCGTTGCTAGATTACTCCATAGATTGATCTTGGTGATGTGTAGAAATTTTTTGATTTCTGCTACGTTCCCCAACAAACTTAATGATGAGTGGGAACCTACTATAAAGATTAAAATTAAAGATTATGAGTGTTTTGCTTTGTGTGATTTGGGTGCTAGTGTTTCCACGATTCCGAAAACTTTATGTGATATTCTAGGTTTCCATGATCTTGATGATTGCTCTTTAAATTTGCACCTTGCGTATTCCACCGTTAAAAAGCCTATGGGAAGGATCCATGATGTTCTCATTGTTGCAAATAGAAATTTGGTGCCTGTAGATTTTATCGTTCTTGACATAGATTGCAATCTTTCTTGCCCTATTATTCTTAGTAGACCTTTCCTTAGAACGATTGGTGCGATTATTGATATGAAGGAAGGGAATATTAGATTCCAATTTTCATTAAAGAAAGGCATGGAGCACTTTCCAAAAAAAGAAAGTTAAATTACCTTATGAATCTATCATGCGTGCTACTTATGAATTTAGTGCCAAAGATGGCACTCGTTAGATCTATCTTTGTTTTTATGCCTAGCTAGGGGCGTTAAACAATAGCGCTAGTTGGGAGGCAACCCAATTTTCTTTATGTTTTTTGTTTTTCTCCTGTTTAGTAATAAATCTTGCATCAACCTTCTGGTTAGTTGTGTTTTTATCTTTTAATTAGTGTTTGTGCCAAGTAGAACCTATAGGATAAGCTACGATGATAGTTGATTTGATTCTGCTGAAAAACAGAAACTTTGTGCGCACGAATATAATTTTGTTAAATCACAGGAACGTGCTTTTGCGTTCATTATTTTTGCTGCTGTTCAATAGACAAATTTTCCAGGACTTACTATTTTGGTAGGATTTTTAGAGTTCCAGAAGTTTGCGTTAGTACAGATTTCTACAGACTGTTCTGTTTTTGACAGATTCTGTTTTTCGTGTGTTGTTTTCTTATTTCAATGCATCTATGGCTAGTAAATTAGTTTATAAACCATAAAGAAGTTGGAATACAGTAGGTTTAACACCAATATAAATAAAGAATGATTTCATGGCAGTACCTTATGTGGTGGTTGTAAGGGCATGCTTATCCCTAAGGTGTTTTGGTGATTGATGACAATGCTTTTGCGGACTAATCGTGTGCCTTGAGTATTTTAGTTGCTTTGTCGCTAGGCACAAGATGGTTTGGTACCCCTCGAAGACTATTGAAGACGGTGGTGTTCTACGTCTCCTTTGGTGGATTTGAGTCGTAGGAGAGCCGTTTTATCAAGAGGGGGTCCGCTGTGGAAAGGTTTGGGAGGAATCATCACGTACTCGCTTCTTCCTTTACCCCGCCTTTCCCTTTGCGCTTTGGAGCTTCCTCCGTTATCTCCTCGTCTGTGCAAAAAGAAGGATTCCTTTAGTGCTACTAGTTGAGGCCTGCGGTAGTACTGCTTTCAGGAGCGCTAGTACCGCAGGACCCTGCGGTAGTACCGCAAGCCCTCGCGGTAGTACCGTAGGCGTCCACGATAGTACCGCTCCTACAGAGCAATAGTACCGTGGCCTCTGCCCAGGCTCAGCCTCTCTTGCGGCTGTAGGGGCGGATGTAATTTTTAACATCCGTGCCCTACACGGTAGTACTGCCCCAGGTGCGTGGTAGTACCGTGAGTCTTGATCCGGCTCAGTAGCATGAGCGGAAGCAGGGGCGGATGTAATTTTTTACATCCGCTCCCTGCGCGGTAGTACCGCAAGTCAGGCGCGGTAGTACCGTGTCGGGTTTTTGCAGCATTCGATTTTCAGCGGAAGTAGACACGGATGTATTTTTATTCACCCATGCCCTTCCTCGCCTAGACCATCCTAGCCTTGCGGTAGTACCGCAAGGGGGAGCGGTAGTACCGCGTCAGCGGCAGTACCGCTCTCAGCCTTGGCGGCTCTGGCCTGGAGTAGCCCCTGCCGCTGCAGCGGTAGTACCATGACCCTTCACGGTAGTACCGTGAGCCCCTGCGGTTGTACCGCCTGTCTGGTGCGGTAGTACCACGGGTCGCGGGCTGAATAAGTGGATAACGGTTGGATTTGTCCCCCCACTATAAAAGGGGGTCTTCGTCTCCAAGAAGACTCACGTCTTCCATCCCTAAGCTCCATTGTTTCTCCAAGCTCCATTTTCGCCCGATCTCTCTCCCTAGCCAATCAAACTTGTTGATTTGCTCGGGATTGTTTGAGAAGGCCCCGATCTACACTTCCACCAAGAGAAATTTGATTCCCGCCACTTATCCCTAGCGGATCTTGTTACTCTTGGGTGTTTGAGCACCCTAGACGGCTGAGGTCACCTCGAAGCCATAGTCCATTGTGGTGAAGCTTCGTGGTGTCGTTGGGAGCCTCCGATTAAGTTGTGGAGATTGCCCCAACCTTGTTTGTAAAGGTTCGGTCACCGCCTTCAAGGGCACCAATAGTGGAATCACGGCATCTCGCATTGTGTGAGGACGTGAGGAGAATACGGTGGCCCTAGTGGCTTCTTGGGGAGCACTGTGCCTCCACACCGCTCTAACGGAGATGTACTTCCCCTCAAAAGGAAGGAACTTCGGTAACACATCCTCGTCTCCACCGGCTCCACTCTTGGTTATCTCGCGCCTTTACTTTTGCAAGCTTACTTGTGTTGTATCCCTTGCTTGCTCGTGTGCTTGTTGTTGTTGCATCATATAGGTTGTTCACCTAGTTGCATATCTAGACAACCTACTTTGATGCAAAGTTTAATTTGGTTAAGAAAAGCTAAAAATTGTTAGTTGCCTATTCACCCCCTCTAGTCAACTATATCGATCCTTTCAATTGGTATCAGAGTCTCGTCTCTTTATTAAGGACTTTGCCATCCGAAAAGTATGGTTGACACCATAGACCATGGGGAGGAGGAGCACTCCGGTGTGAATCCGATCTCATCTACGGGTGATGGGGAAACCGTGGTGTCTCGTGAGGAATTCAATGTGGCCTTGGACACATTGAAAACCTCCATGACAACCACGGTAGAAAGCATGTTTAATAAATTCTTAGAAGGACTTAAACTACCTACCTCGCCATTGAAAGTGGGTGATCCCACTAACAAGGTGATGGATGCTAACTCCGACAAGGGGGAAGCTAATAGTGAGAATGGTCCTTCTACTAGTCGTAGAAATGGCACCAGCATCTTTGCCCATGTGGAACCTCCAACTTATGGAGGACCGATTCCCTCTACTCATTTAAATCATGCCGGTCCTCCACCTAAGATTGTGAAAAATGAGGATTTTGATCCTTGGGTGTATCGCTTCAAGCGTCATTTAAATCATGTGAATACTAATATTTGGAGAATCATTGAAGAAGGTTTCTATCCACATGACCAAAGCAACTTCACCCCGAGAGAAGTGGTGGATAATCAATTCAATGAGAGTGCTCTCTTCATCATCCAATATGCAATCCTTCCCGAAGATCTCCCTCATCTTCGACCCCATGCCATGGCCAAAGACGCATGGCAATGCGTTGTGTCTCTCTATCGAGGAAGTGCTATCATTCAACGCTCCAACTATGAAGTGGTGCAAGATGAAGCCGATGAGTTTGCAATGAAAGAAGATGAAGAACCTCGTGAGCTCTTTCGAAGAGTGACCAAACTTGTGGTCTCACTCCGAGATCATGGGAGCAAGGACATGGATGACAATTGGATCAAGCGCAAGTTCCTCAAGGCCATGATGCCCTACAACAAGGCCATATCCTCTGTCATTCGTCAAAGACCGGACTTCCACTCCATGACCTCAAGTGAAGTGTTGGATGAGTTCGTTGCAATGAGCATCTTGGACAAGACCGCTAGCAATGCGATGCTCCGTTCTCAAATGGCAAAGAAGCCCAACCTTGCCTTGAAGGCCAAGGTTATTATGGAAGAAGAGGAAGAAGAGGAAGATGAGGAGAGCAACCCCGAAGACACGAAATATGATTATCATGAGCACATGGCTCTTGCTTCAAGACAATTTTGGAGCAAGAAGAATTCAAGACCCAACTTCATCAATAACAACTCAAGTGGCTTCAAGGGCAAGCAATGAGTTAGAACTTGTTTCAACTGTGGCAATGTGAGCCATTTCGTTGCGGATTGTCCTTCCAAGAAGCGGGAAGACAATGGTGGCAAGTTCATCCAAAAAGACAAAGCCAAGTCCTTCCCAAACAAGAACAACTACACCAAGAAGACTCCTACTCGTGGGTTGGTGGTTCAATAAGAATACCTTGAGGATGACGATGATGATGAAAATGGAGAAGCAATGGCCATGGCCTCCGTTGCCATTGCTACCACTCCCCGAGTGTCTCTCTTTGATTCACCCAACGAGAACATCACCGCCAAGTGCCTCATGGCTAAAGCCTCTAACAAGGTAACCCCCAACATCAAAACCACCATCATTACAAATCCCTCTTTGGAAGGTTGCATTGATGAACATGAGGGGTCTAATGAGGATGCGAATGAATTTGAGTCATTTATGAGTAAGCTCAAGGGCAAATCCAAGAAGCATTGTGTTGCTCTCTTGGAACAACTTGGTGAAGCCAATGACATGATCGAGGCCCACGAAGAAACCATCTCTAAGATGGAAGGTCATAGTCGTGACTATGCCGATGAGATATCGGATCTATCTAATGCTCTTGAGGAAGAGCGTGGGCATCGTTTGACTCTTGAGGAGTCATACAACGATGACCATGCTAAGTTAAAGAAAGATCTTGATCATGCTCTTGTCGTGTCTCATGTGCTAACTTCCGAGAAGGCTAAACTTGGGGTTGATCATGCTAGACTCAAGGAGGAGTTTGATGTACTTGACAAGGCCCACAAGGTCTTGAAGGGTGCTCACGCTAACCTCAAGGAGTCTCATGCTGAACTCCAAGTTAAGCTAACCAAGGAAAAGGCCACCTTTCCTCATATGGTATTAATTGATAATGCATATGCTACTAACCCGTGTTGTGAGCATGTGCCTCTTGTGGAGGAGAATGCCAAGTTGAAGGATCAACTTGAGAAAGGCCTTGTGTCATGCATTCAAGGTGAGAAGAACCTAAACGACCTTTTGAGCAATCGAAAGGAAGTTGTGGCCAAGAAGGGAATTGGGTTTGCTCCCAAATCCAAGAATAAGAAGAAGAATGACAAGACCAAACGACCTCCTCCTCTCAAGAAAACTTTTGTGAAAGAGGGAGAGGGTGCTCCTAAGGAGAAGAAGGAAAATGTGAAGGGTGTTGATGTCAAAAAGGGCAAAACCATCTCCTCCAACAAAGCCGGCGACTTTAACCCGTCATATGTGTTGTGCCATGCTAGTGATGGGCATGTTTATGCTAAATTTGTTGGTTCTCCTTATGAGTACATTGAATGGTCTATTTGGGTTCCTAAGACCCTTGTTACTAACATCAAAGGACCCATTACTAAATGGGTACCTAAAACCAAGCATTGATCTCTTGTAGGTGTTTGCTTCTGGTGGGGTATCATGGTTGCTCGATAGTGGAGCAACAAATCATATGACAGGGGGCAAGGACTTGGTGGTGGACATGCAAAAGATTCCATCTATGCCCACCAATGTCGAGTGGGGTGATGCCTCACATTCTAAGGTACTGGGTCTTGGCAAGGTTGTCATTTCTCATGATCTAACGATCGAGAAAGTCATGCTTGTTGAGTCCCTTGCATACAATTTACTTTCCGTTCATCGACTTGCACTCATGGGTTTTGCCAGTTTCTTTGACATTGATACCGTGGCCCTCTTGTGGAGCAAGACTCTTAAAGTAGCCTTTGTTGGGCATGTCGAGAATGGTCTCTATGTGATAAACTTTTCGAAGCAACCCACTAAGACCGCGACATGCCTAATGGCTAAAGTTGATGTGGGATGGCTTTGGCATCGCCATTTAGCCCACGTTAATATGAGATCTTTGCAAAGTCTTCTCAAGGGGGACCATGTACGTGGACTAACGAAAGTTAGTTTTGCCAAAGATTGTGCTTGCAGTGCTTGTATTGAAGGAAAGCTTCATGAGAAGGCTCACCCTCCCACGACCATCATCTAGTCAAAGAGACCCTTGGAGCTCCTTCACTTGGATCTCTTTGGGCCTCCATCGTTTGATAGTCTTGGAGGTAGAAAGTATTGCTTGGTGATTGTGGATGATTATTCAAGATACACTTGGGTATATTTCTTCAAGAGGAAGAGTGAGACTCAACAAACCGTCATCGACTTTGCAAATGAAGCTCAACGTCAACATGATGCAAAGATCTTGACAATAAGAAGTGACAACGGCACCGAGTTCAAGAACTACACCTTGTATGAGTTTCTTAGTGATGAGGGGATCAAGCATAAATATGCTGCACCATATACCCCTCAACAAAATGGTGTCGCAGAGAGGAAGAACCGGACGTTGATGGATGAGGCAAGGACCATGATGGCGGAGTTCAAGTCTCCATACAACTTTTGGTCCGAAGCCATCAACACAGCATGTCATGCATCCAATCGGCTCTATCTCCGCAAGGGCTTGAACAAGACTCCTTATGAAATACTCACTGGTAACAAGCCCAATCTCAAGTACTTCTGGGTGTTCGGGTGTAAGTGTTTCATTCTCAATAAAGGTGTTCGTTTGTCTAAATTTGAGGCTAGAGCTTATGAGGGCATATTTGTCTCATGCTTACCGTGTCCTCAATGAGTCCGGTGTAACATAGAGTTTGACGAAAATAATGGCTCCCAAGTGGAGCAAAGTGGTACATGTGATGTAGGTGATGAAATTCCTCCCCAAGCCATAAGAAGAATGGGTATAGGTCATATTCTACCCATTGAGGAACCCCTTGTGGCCGAAGGAGAAGGACAATGCTCCACTCAAGTGGAGCCATCACTTCCCCAAGACCCACACACTTCCGAAGAACAAAGTGAAGGCCCTCATTCTCGTGAACAAGACCAAGGGCAAGATCAACCTCAAGATGGTGGTGAACCTCCAAATGATGCCCAAGGTCAAGTTCTCCCCCTCGAGTAAGTTCAAGATCATGAGCAAGCTCAAGATCAAGAACAAGCTCAAGACGGCGCTCAAGATAATCAAGTTAACCCTCCTCCTTCCACATCCGAGGAGGAATTAGAGCGTAGTGCCGCGAAGATTGCTTCCAAGCTCACCACCAAAGGCCATCTCATGGAGAATGTGGTTGGAAGCCTAAGAAAGGGGGTAAGCACTCATAGACAATTGGCAAACTATTGTGAACATCACGCGTTTGTCTCTTGTGTTGAACCCCAAAAGGTCTATGAGGCGCTCGAAGATTCGGATTGGCTCAATGCCATGCATGAAGAACTCAACAACTTCGAGTACAACAAGGTCTGGAGGTTGGTGCCAAGGCCATCGGGGAACCACAACGTCATTGGAACCAAGTGGATTTTCAAGAACAAGCAAGATGCTCATGGGAACATCATTCGCAACAAGGCAAGATTGGTAGCACAAGGCTACTCCCAAGTCGAGGGTATCGACTACGGTGAAACCTTTGCTCCCGTTTCTCGCCTTGAATCCATTCGTTTGTTGATTGCTTATGCTTCCCATCACAACTTTAAGTTACAACAAACGGATGTGAAAAGTGCTTTTCTTAATGGTCCTATTAATGAGTTGGTTTATGTCAAGCAACCCCTCCGGGTTCGAGGATCCCTACTTCCCGGATCATGTGTATCAACTCGATAAGGCGCTCTATTGCCTGAAACAAGCCCACGTGCATGGTATGACCACCTTACCGAGTTGTTACAAGATCGTGGATTTGAGGTTGGGCAAATCGATCCCACTCTTTTTACTAAGAAGGTCAAAGGGGAGTTGTTTGTATGCCAACTATATGTTGATGATATTATCTTTGGTTCCCCTAATAAAGCTATCAATGAGGAATTTGCCGCTCTCATGACCTCCAAGTTCAAGATGTCTTTGATGGGAGAGTTGAAGTTCTTCCTTGGTTTTGATATCAAACAAAGAAGAGAAGGTACCTTCATCAACCAAGCCAAATACACTCAAGACATGCTAAAAAGATTCAAGCTAAGTGATGTCAAGTCAGCTTCTACCCCAATGCCTACCAAGTGCCAACTTGACATTGATCCCAATGGTAAAGCGGTGGATCAAAAGGTATATCACTCCATGATTGGATCCTTGCTTTACCTTTGTGCATCTAGACTGGATATCATGTTGAGTGTGGGAATATGTGCACGGTTTCAAGCCGCACCAAAGGAAAGCCACTATGTGGCGGTCAAGCGAATCTTTTGATATGTGGCTCATACCCCAAAATTTGGCTTATGGTACCCAAGAGGGGCAAACTTCAAGCTTGAAGGATATACAGATTCCGATTGGGCGGGAGACATTCTTGGTTGCTCTTTGGTGAGTTGGTCTTCCAAGAAGCAAAGTTGTGTGTCTCTCTCGTCCACCGAAGCGGAGCATGTGGCGGCCCGTAGTTGTTGTGCACAACTCTTATGGATGAGGCAAACTTTAAAGGAGTATGATGTCATTTGTGACAAAGTGCCTCTTTGGTGTGATAATGTAAGTGCCATCAAGATTTCTCTCAACCCGGTGCAACACTTCAAGACGAAGCATATTGAGATTCGGTATCACGTCATCCGGGATCACATTAGGCGAGGGGAGATTGAGCTCAAGCATGTCAACACTCATGATAACCTTGCAGATATTTTCACGAAGCCCATGGATGAAGCAAGATTTCGTGAGTTAAGGCATGAGCTAAATATCATTGATTCGAGCAATGTGACTTGAACCCTTGCACCTCCAACTACACTCAACTTGTTGTCTAGTTTAGGTGTAGGCATGGACATAGGGGGAGTGTAGTTATCTCAATGAACTCTCCCTCCCCCCATTATGCATAAATTGATCAACTCTATCACATTAGCCATTCTTGATGGTACATGTGCTTCAATGACGAGTTTTGGTCATGGGCCCAAGGATAATTCTTCGCGGTGCCATACCAATCAACTCAAACATAGGTGGCTCCGGCCACCACCCCCTCCTTGGAGAGGTGGTGTCTCGTGTTGGTCTTTGTTGCCTCTGGTTTGGTTGCCATGTTTCGCTTGTTAGCTTGTTGGTGGGTGTGTTCTCTTGAAGGTTCCGTGCAAAGTCGCTTTTCTCCCTGGCTTGAAACTGCATTTTCTGGCATTCACGGTACTATCATGGTCAGCCGCGGTACTACTGCAGGGCACGGTACTACCGCAACCAACATGGCAGTAATTTTTTACTGCCGCTGGTGGAGCAGTACTACCGCCCACAGCATGGTACTTCCGCCTGGGCGGTACTACCGCAATGAGTCGCGGTACTACCATGACGTAGCAAGCGCGTGGGGGTTATGAGCGGGCAGGGGGAGTTCCAACTCCCCCATACCCATTCACTCCTTCTCCTCACGCTGTCTCTCTCTCTCCTTCCCACGAACGGCGCCAGAGACCCTCGCCGGATCTCCTTCTCCGGCTGCTCTCCTCGGATTCCAACCAGTGGGATCGTTCCCCACCACTTCCTCTTGCCATGGACCAAAGTGCTCATGTTCGTAACTCCAACCCAAGCCATGACACGGGTTCCAAGCGCCTTCGCAATCAAGACGAAGCTCCTGAGGGTTCCAGTGCCCCCCAACGCAGGACCAAGACCACCGCCAACAAAGACAAGGAACCTACCATGAGTATGGATGAGATGCCGCTTGCTGAGTTCGTCGCTCATAGGAAGATCAATCCCTACGTGAATCCTCATGCCAACCTTCGAGGAAATGTGTTGTTCTGGACCAAGCAGCAGAACCTCATTTATTTGGATGTGATCAAGGCCAAGAGGAATATCTATGGGGATGTGCATTGGATCGACATGCATCATATGAGGGAAGAGAAGCACCGGGCATACTTTGGTGAGGCCCTGGATCAAGTTGAGCAGTTTGGCATTGAGCATATCATCTCTTTTCACAAAGACTATGATCCAGAGATTGTGGCTCAGTTCTTCGCCTCGGTGTACTTCCATCCTAATGAGGACAGGACGATGACTTGGATGTCCAATGGTCGGCGGCTGACAGCTACCTGGAAGGAGTTCATGACTTTGCTTGGTGTTTCAGATGAGGGGCTCGCCACTCCCCAAGGTGTTCGTCCTCATGCCAATTCTGAGTCTGCCAACAAAAACAAGCTTCAGCCCTTCCTTGTTGAAAGGAAGCTCTCCAGTGGCAAGTCTTCTTGGGTGCTCAACTCATTCCTTGACATCATGTATCGGATCTTCTGCAACTCTCTCTTCCCACGCATTGGGGATAAGGACAAGGTACACTCCTATCTTGTGGACATGTTGCTCCTATGTGAGGAAGCGCACAACTCTCAGACGTTGCCACTGGATATCTCACACATCATGTGGTGTGAGCTTCGGTTTACTGTCTTCAACTGCAAGGTCCCCATCTATGGACCATATCTGTTTCAGCTCATCTCTGCAACTTGGGAGAAGACCTACCCTCAGGATGACTTTGAGGCCCCTGATTGGATTCGACATGATTCCATCCGGCTCCGGGTCAAGCCTCAATGGGCTAACACCACTTCTCGTGTTGAGGCTGCCGCCGCCATGGATGTGGATGCAGATGATGTTGAGGAGGAGCCAGCAGATGAGGACAGCTCTGAGGGGTACACCCCTCCCTCCTCTGAGCCATCTTGGGCTAAGAGGCTCAAGAACAAGATGAAGACCTTATATTGCATGCAGGCCAAGGGTCAGTACAGGTCTCATGTTGCCTCCAAGATCATGAAGCTGTATGGAGAGGACGTGTCTGGCGGTTATGAGGATCGCATCACTCTAGAGGCTGAGTGGATGGTGAAGCAAGGCTACAAGTGGACTGACTCTGAGGAAGACGTCGAGGAGACCATTCCTACTGCCGAGTCTGACAAGGACCGTGCGTCTGATCACTCTGCTTGAGCCACCACGTGTGTGTAGGTGTCCTCTCTGCCTTTTTGGCGTCTCGATGCCAAAGGGGGAGAGAGTGTAGGGATTTGCGAGAGTCTTGTGTTTGCTTTTCTCGTGTTTGTTCCGTTGAACCTCGTGTTTGTTCCGTTGAATCTTGCTTTGCTTTGGTTTAGTCTGTTCGTGAGACTTGGTCTATCATATGGTGTAAGACATATGCTCTCTATCGTACTGTATTACCTATGCTACTTATGTCTTGCTCATATTTACTATCTTGATACGCTTTGTCTCTAAAATATAGGGGGAGTGGTGATCCTAGTGTTCGTGCCGTGCAGTCCAAAGCACTTTAATCTCTGGCACGAATCTAGCGGGAGCTCGTCTATATTTTAGAGGTGTGGGGTTTGCTTGTGCTACATTCTTTCCCTTCGTGCAAATCCCGTATTGTCATCAATCCACCAAAAAGGGGAGATTGTAAGGGCATGCTTATCCCTAAGGTGTTTTGGTGATTGATGACAATGCTTTTGCAGACTAATCGTGTGCCTTGAGTATTTCAGTTGCTTTGTCGCTAGGCACAAGATGGTTTGGTACCCCTCGAAGACTATTGAAGACGGTGGTGTTCTACGTCTCCTTTGGTGGATTTGAGTCGTAGGATAGCCGTTTTATTAAGAGGGGGTCCGCTATGGAAAGGTTTGGGAGGAATCATCATGTACTCGCTTCTTCATTTACCCCGCCTTTCCCTTTGCGCTTTGAAGTTTCCTCCGTTATCTCCTTGTCTGTGCAAAAAGAAGGATTCCTTTAGTGCTACTAGTTGAGGCCTGCGGTAGTACTGCTTTCGGGAGCGGTAGTACCACAGGACCCCCGGTAGTACCGCAAGCCCTGGTGGTAGTACCATAGGCGTCCACGGTAGTACCGCTCCTACGGAGTGGTAATACCATGGCCTCTGGCCAGGCTCAGCCTCTCTTGCAGCTGTAGGGGCGGATGTAATTTTTTCCATCCGCGCCCTACGCGGTAGTACCGCCCCAGGTGCGCGGTAGTACCGCCCAGGTGCGTGGTAGTACCGTGAGTCCTGATGCGGCTTAGTAGCACGAGCGGAAGTAGGGGCGGATGTAATTTTTTACATCCGCTCCCTGCGTGGTAGTACCGCAAGTCAGGCGCGGTAGTACCGTGTCGGGTTTTTGCACCGTTCAATTTTCAGCGGAAGTAGACATGGATGTATTTTTATTCATCCGTGCCTTTCCCCGCCTAGACCATCTTGGCCTTGCGGTAGTACCGCAAGGGGGAGCGGTAGTACCGCGTCAGCGGCAGTACCACGCTCAGCCTTGGCGGCTCTGGCCTGGACTAGCCCCTGCCACTTCAGCGGTAGTACCGTGACCCTTCACAGTAGTACCGTGAGCCCCTGTGGTAGTACTGCCTGTCTGGTGCGGTAGTACCGTGAGTCACGGGCTGAATAAGTGGATAACGGTTGGATTTGTCCCCCCACTATAAAAGGGGGTCTTTATCTCCAAGAAGACTCACCTCTTCCATCCCTAAGCTCCAAGCTCCATTTTCGCCTGATCTCTCTCCCTAGCCAATCAAACTTGTTGATTTGCTCGGGATTGGTTGAGAAGGCCCCGATCTGCACTTCCACCAAGAGAAATTTGATTCCCCCCACTTATCCCTAGCGTATCTTGTTACTCTTGGGTGTTTGAGCACCCTAGACGGTTGAGGTCACCTCGGAGCCATAGTCCATTGTGGTGAAGCTTCGTGGTGTCGTTGGGAGCCTCCAATTAAGTTGTGGAGATTGCCCCAACCTTGTTTGTAAAGGTTCGGTCGCCGCCTTCAACGGCACCAATAGTGGAATCACGGCATCTCGCATTGTGTGAGGGCGTGAGGAGAATACGGTGGCCCTAGTGGCTTCTTGGGGAGCATTGTGCCTCCACACCGCTCTAACAGATACGTACTTCCCCTCAAAAGGAAGGAACTTCAGTAACACATCCTTGGCTCCACCGGCTCCACTCTTGGTTATCTCGCGCCTTTACTTTTGCAAGCTTACTTGTGTTGTATCCCTTTCTTGCTCGTGTGCTTGTTGTTGTTGCATCATATAGGTTGTTCACCCAGTTGCATATCTAGACAACCTACTTTGATGCAAAGTTTAATTTGGTAAAGAAAAGTTAAAAATTGTTAGTTTCCTAGACACCCCCCCTCTAGTCAACTATATCAATCCTTTCAGTGGTTTTGTTTTCTTTCACTAATGGAGCTTATAAGATTTCTTGTTGAGTTTTGTGTTGTGAAGTTTTCAAGTTTTGGGTAAAGCTTTTATGGACTATGGAATAAGGAGTGGCAAGAGCCTAAGCTTGGGGATGCCCATGGCACCCCAAGATATTCAAGAATAGCCAAAAGCCTAAGCTTGGGGATGCCCCGGGAAGGCATCCCCTCTTTCGTCTTTGTTCATTGGTAACTTTACTTGGAGCTATATTTTTATTCGCCACATGATATGTGTTTTGCTTGGAGCGTCGTGTATTATATTAGTCTTTGCTTTTTAGTTTACCACAATCATCCTTGCTGTACACACCTTTTGGGAGAATCCTTTTTGATTAGAATTTGCTAGAATACTCTATGTGCTTCACTTATATCTTTTGAGCTTGATAGTTTTTGCTCTAGTGCTTCACTTATATCTTTTAGAGCACGGTGGGGTCTTAATTTTGAAGAAATTGCTAGTCTCTCATGCTTCACTTATATTATTTTGAGAGTCCTTGAGAACAACATGGTATTTTCTATGATCATAAAGTTGGTCCTAGAATGATGAACATCCAAGTTGGGTATAATAAAAACTATCATAGAAAGTGAATTGGATGCTATGATCAATTTGATGCTTGATAATTGTTTTGAGATATGGAGGTAGTGATATTAAAGTCGTGCTAGTTGGGTGATTATGAATTTAAAGAATGCTTATATTGAAGTTTGTGATTCCCGTAGCATGCACGTATGGTGAACCGCTTTGTGGTGAAGTTGGAGCACAATTTTATTTATTGATTGTCTTCCTTATGAGTGGCGGTCGGGGATGAGCGATGGTCTTTTCCTACCAATCTATCCCCCTAGGAGCATGCACGTAGTACTTTGGTTTTTGATGACTTCTAAATTTTTGCAACAAGTATATGAGTTCTTTTGATTAATGTTGAGTCCATGGATTATACGCACTCTTTCACCCTTCCACCATTGTTAGCCTCTCTTGTATCGTGCAATTCTCGCCGGTACCATACACCCACCATACTCCTTCCTCAAAATAGTCACCATACCTACCTATTATGGCATTTCCATAGCCATTCTGAGATATGTTGCCATGCAACTTTCCACCGTTCCGTTCATATGACACGCATTACTTTTGTCATATTGCTTTTTGCATGATCATGTAGTTGACATTGTATTTGTGGCAACGCCATTTTCATAATTTTCATACATGTCGCTCTTGATTCATTGCATATCCCGGTACACTGCCGGAGGCATTCATATAGAGTCATATCTTGTTCTAGCTTTGAGTTGTAAATCCATAAAAGTGTGATGATCTTCATTATTAGAGCATTGTCCTAGTGAGGAAAGGATGATGAAGACTATGATTCCCCCACAAGTCGGGATGAGACTTCGGACTTTACAAAAAGAAAAAGAAAAGAAAAGAAAGAGAAAGAGAAAGGCCAAAAAGAAAAAAAAAGGCCAAAAAAAGAAAAAGGAAAAAGGGGAAAAGGGAAAAAAAGAAAAAAGAGAGAAAAAGAGAGAAGGGACAATGCTACTATCTCTTTTTCCACACTTGTGCTTCAAAATAGCACCATGATCTTCATGTTAGAGAGTCTCATATGTTGTCACTTTCATATACTAGTGGGAATTTTACATTATAGAACTTGGCTTGTATATTCCAATGATGGGCCTCCTCGAAAGTGCCCTAGGTCTTCGTGAGCAAGCAAGTTGGATGCACCCCACTTAGTTTCTTTTGTTGAGCTTTCATATATTTATAGCTCTAGTGCATCCGTTGCATGGCAATCCCTACTCACTCACATTGATATCTATTAATGGGCATCTCCATAGCCCGTTGATACGCCTAGTTGATGTGAGACTATCTTCTCCTTCTTGTCTTCTCCACAACCACCCTTCTATTCCACATATAGTGCTATGTCCATGGCTCACGCTCATGTATTGCGTGAAAGTTGAAAAATTTGAGATTATTAAAGTATGAAACAATTGCTTGGCTTGTCATCGGGGTTGTGCATGATTAAATACTTTGTGTGATGAAGATAGAGCATAGCAGACTATATGATTTTGTAGGGATAACTTTCTTTAGCCATGTTATTTTGAGAAGACATGATTACTTTGATTACTATGCTTGAAGTATTACTATTTCTTATGTCAATATGAACTTTTATTTTGTATTCATTTGGATCTGAACATTCATGCCACAATAAAGAAAATTACATTATGAATTATGCTAGGTAGCATTCCACATCAAAAATTCTCTTTTTATCATTTACCTACTCGAGGACGAGCAGGAATTAAGCTTGGGAATGCTTGATACGTCTCCAACGTATCTATAATTTTTTATTATTCCATGCTATTATATTACCTCTTTTGGATGTTTATGGGCTTTATTTTACACATTTATATCATTTTTGGGACTAACCTACTAACCGGAGGCCCAGCCCATATTGTTGTTTTTTTGCCTATTTCAGTATTTCAAAGAAAAGGAATATCAAACGGAGTCCAAACGGAATGAAACCTTCGGGAGCGTTATTTTTGGAACAAATCTGATCCGGAGAGCTTGGAGTGCAAGTCAAGAAGCCTTCGAGGGCCCCACGAGATAGGAGGGCGCGCCCCCCCCCCGTAGGGCGCGCCCCCTGTCTCGTGGGCCCCTCGGGCGGCCACCGACGTACTTCTTCCTCCTATATATACCTACGTACCCCGAAAACATCCAGGAGCACCACGAAACACAATTTCCACAGCCGTAACCTTCTGTATCCGCGAGATCCCATCTTGGAGCCCTTGCCGGCACTCTGCCGGAGGGTGAAGCAACAATGGAGGGCCTCTACATCAACAATCCTTGCCCTTCCGATGAGTTGTGAGTAGTTTACCACAGACCTACGGGTCCATAGTTATTAGCTAGATGGCTTCTTCTCTCTTTTTGGATCTCAATACAATGTTCTCCCCCTCTCTTGTGGAGATCTATTCGATGTAATCTCTTTTTGTGGTGTGTTTGTCGAGATCCGATGAATTGTGGGTTTATGATCAAGTTTATCTATGAATAATATTTGAATCTTCTCTGAATTCTTTTATGTATGATTGAGTTATCTTCGCAAGTCTCTTCGAATTATCAGTTTGGTTTGGCCTACTAGATTGGTCCTTCTTGCCATGGGAGAAGTGCTTAGTTTTGGGTTCAATCTTGCGGTGTTATTACCATGTGACAGAAAGGGTTGCAAGACACATATTGTATTGTTGCCATCGAGGATAACAAGATGGGGTTTATATCATATTGCATGTGTTTATCCCTCTACATCATGTCAACTTGCTTAATGTGTTACTTTGTTCTTATGAACTTAATACTCTAGATGCAGGCAGGAGTCGGTCGATGTGTGGAGTAATAGTAGTAGATGCAGGCAGGAGTTGGTCTACTTGTTATGGACGTGATGCCTATATACATGATCATGCCTAGATAATCTCATAACTATGCGCTTTTCTATCAATTGCTCGACAATAATTTGTTCACCCACCGTAATACTTATGCTATCTTGAGAGAAGCCTCTAGTGAAACCTATGGCCCCTGGGTCTATCTCTTATCATATTAGCTTTCAATCTACCTTTATTTGCATCTTTACTTTTTGCATCTATATCCTAAAATACCAAAAATATATTTATCTTACCATACTATCTTTATTAGATCTCAGTTTCGCAAGTGGCCGTGAAGGGATTGACAACCCCTTTATTGCGTTGGTTGCGAGTTCTCAGTTTGTTCGTGTAGGTGCGTGGGAATTTTGAGGAGCCTCCTACTGGATTGATCCCTTGGTTCTCAAAACTGAGGGAAATACTTATGCTACACTTTGCTGCATCACCCTCTCCTCTTCAAGGAAAACCAATGCAAGCTCAAGACGTAGCATGCCTTGACTCATCGGAGGAGGAGGAGGAGGAGGCGGAGGCGTTCAGTTCGGAAGGTTGATGAGCTCCTTCCGCCATAGACATGGAGTCTTCAGAGAAGAACCCAGCCGAGTCTCCCCTTCACCGGTAGGGTGGTCAAGCACGAGCTCCTCAAATCCCTCCGTCATTTCGTCCGCCGTCACCCTAGCATATCCTTCTGGAATTGGACGGCAATGAAAATTTGCGCCGGGTTCAAGAGGTCGAACAGAGCCGACAGCCTCCTTGACTTTGTAGTTCTGCCATTGCATCATAAGGTGGCAATGTTGAGACTCCGTGATCGCATCCACGGGGTAGCAAGCAGGAGCTGTGAAGACAGGCTCCAACTGAAGCAGCTCGGTGGAAGCCACGCTGCTTCTCCGCTGAGATGGCGGGGTAGCTTCGGGGGTAGCTTCGGCAGGTCGCTTGCTTCGAACTGCTTCTCATTCCTCTAGCGCTTGTACCCTTGCGTGCAGCTCCTACAGTTTGGTATGCTCCATTTTCCTCCTCCTCTCTTGGCATTTGTAACCGCCTGTGTCCGGAAACCCAGCCTTCCATGAAATGGAGCCTGGCGTGCCTCATGTCCGTCCAGGGTGCTCAGGATTCCCGAGGGCCACTATGAGCTCGTCCTTCTCTCTATCTGGAAACAACGTCCCTTCCTGCGCTGCGGCGATATAGTCTTGAAGCTTCGTGACGGGTATTCGCAGTTGCTCACTCGTCCAAACGCACTTCCTTATTACAGCAGGGTCCAAGGTTCCGCCAACCCCGAAGAACCAAGTCCTTGAACGGTCTGACCAGTTCAATGTCTCTGGTTCAACCCCTTTATCAAGAAGGTCATTCTCAGCCTTGGCCCACAACGGTTGGGCTTTGAGGTAGCCACCTGACCCCGTGCGATGGTGATGCTCCTTCTTCGCAGCATTTATCTTGTTTGTTGCTGACATCTTCTTACTCCTTTCTGATGCCTTGTTGGCCACAAATGTGTCCCATTGATCTCTGAGCTTCTCATACCAGCCGAGGAATTCTGGTGTCTTTTCTTGGTCGACAAACTTTTCTTTCAGCTCATTCTTCCACCTCCTGAATAGATCTGCCATCTTCTTGAGAGCACAGGACTTGATCAATGGCTCTATAACTGGATTCTCCGGATCCTCATCTTCCGGTAGGGTGAAATTTACCTTCAGCGCTCAAAGATCATCTTTCTATCTATCTTCGATAAAAGAAACTTGAAGATCTTCCTTCTTTGGATGATTCCATAGCCCGATGCTGATCGGGATCATGTCCCTAACAAGAATCCCGCACTGACCAGAAAATGCTTCCTTGGTCCGGATGGGTTCAATCGGTTGGCCATCGCGCGCAATTGTTGTGATCCTGAACCTTTCATCCGAGCGCAACTTTTCTTCGGGGCTCGTCTCTTTACCGAAGTTGTGCTTGATCCGGAGGGCTAGAAAAAAGAAGAAAGATGAGAGTTAATATGTGTACATATCAAAACAATGAATGCATCAATTAGCTAGTCAGCACAGGCTTAATTAATATATATACCTGGCCGGACTCTGTTCGGTCACCGGAGTCGTCATCACGGTCTCCTTCCTCCTCTGTTGTTCGATAACCGTAGCCTGCTTCACCCTCTTCTTCCAGACCATCGGTTTCGTTGAGATATGACATGACATCACCTCCGGCAGCGATTATGTCCCCCAACGCATGTTCTGCTTCCTCATCTCGGCCGTCCTCCATAGTTTCTGCAAATATTACAACATGGCAATTATTATACAAACATGACAGATGGATATATTAGTGGCAAAGGTAGACCTAGCTAGCTAATCACAACAAGGAATTATATTAATTAGTGGCCTCGACACTTCTCTATGGTTTGGGGTAGTCTTCGCAACGCTTCAAGGGTTTGGGGTGTCCTCGACGATAACGCTCTTTTTACTTGGTAAATTTGGGTGGCCTCGGTAGTGCTTCTAGGGTTTGGGTCGGACCGCATCTCTCATGATTGTCCGACATTTGTCTAGTGTCAAAGGATTCAACAAAACCATGTCTTCATCATTAGGCGAAAGTAACAGGCGCATGATGGTACGAAGCTCTCAAAAGTTATTTTGGAATGGAATCCCAGATAAGATAATTTGCTTTTTGGTACAAAGTACAGCAAGAGCCTTCTGAATATCGCTATTTGGAAGGTCTTTGCTAAAATTTGTACCAAAAGACGGATTATCCTATCCGGGACTCCGTTCTAGAATAACTTTGGAGAACTTTGTACCATCATGTCCCGGTTACTTCCAGCTAATGATGAAGCCATGGATTTCTTCATAACTTTGACACTAGGCAACCTCTCGAACCCTCGGCGATCCTCGACCACTCGACAACCGTCAACCCTTGAACCCTCGGCCCCTCGACGACCCTCGAACCCTCGAACCCTAGACCCTAGAACCCTTGAACCCTCGACCCTCGAACCCTCAACCCCTCGACGACCCTCGAACCCTCGACCCTTGAACCCTCGACCCCTCGACGACCCTCGACCCTTGAACCCTCGGCCCCTCGACGACCCTCGAACCCTCGACCCTCGAACCCTAGAACCCTTGAACCCTTGACCCTAGAACCCTAGAACCCTCAACACTCGACCCCTCGACCCACAAACCCTTGACCCTCGAACCCTCGACCCTAAAACCCTTGACCCTCGACCCTCAAACCCTTGACCCTCGACCGGCCTCGACGACCCATGACCCCTCTGTGACCCTCGACCCTCTAGCCTAGTTCCCGACCCTCGACCCCTCGGTGATCCTCGACACCCTCATTCCCGATAAAAAGAATAAGAAGAAGAAGAAAAAAAGAGGAGAAGAAGAAAAAAAATAGAAGAAAAAAAGAGGAGAAGAAGAAGGAATAGAGGAGCAGAAGAAAAAATTTATATTTTTTCTTCTTCTCCTCTACTCCTTCTTCTTCTCCTTTTTTTCTTCTACTTCCTCTTCTTATTTTTTTTCTTCTACTTTCTCTTCTTATTTTTTTTTCTCCTACTTCCTCATATATTTTTTCTTCCTTCTTCCTCTTTTATTCTTTTTCCTTATTTTCCTTCTTCCTCGACAACCCTAACCCTAAACAGTACAACTTCCTCGCCTCTCTCATGAACAAGAAAAATCTATGAATAAAAAACATCATATTTTATGAACAAAAAAACATCATATTCCATCCACATCCATGCATGCATCCTATATATGATCATCTATGAACAAAAAAACATCATATTCTACAAAAAATCATCATATATATGAACAAAAACAATTATGATAACAAGCATATATATCATCATATATATGAAAAAAACAAGCCTATATATGAAAAAAACAAGCATATATATCATTACATATATGAAAAAACAAGGACAGGGAGGGCGCCGGCCGGACCAAGGTGAGGAGGGGCAGGGGCGCGGGGTTGGAGGCGAGGACGGCGACGGTGATGACGTCGACGGGGCAGGGGGCGCGCGGTCGGGGCAGGGGGCGACGGCGACAAAGGGGACGGGGCAAAGCGATGGCAACGACGGGGGTGGGCCTAGGCGGCGCGCGTCGTGGCATGGCCAGGGCGGCGCGCGTCGGGGCAGGGGTGGCGAGCGGCGATGGCGTTGGGCGAGGGCGCGGGCGACGATGACGACAAGCGTGGGCGACGGCGACGGTGACGGTGGGGGTGGCGTCGATGTCGTCGGCGTCGTCGGGGGCAACCACGAGATGAGAAGTGAAAATTTCCTAAGTGTCATCTTATATAGCAAAGCCTTTAGTTCCGGTTGGTGCCACCAACCGGGACCAAAGGTCTCTTTTCAGCAGCCCAAAGGGCGGGAAGCAGAGACCTTTGCTCCCGGTTGGTGGCACCAACCGGGACTAAAGGGGGGCATTGGTCCCGTTTGGTGCCACGAACCGGGACCAATGCCACCCTTTAGTCCCGGTTGGTGCCACCAACCGGTACCAAAGGCCTTGTGCTGCCCGCGTCAAAAGTTTAGTCCCACCTCGCTAGTTGAGAGAGCTCGAGAGTGGTTTATAAGCGCTGTTGCACCCACCCTCTCAAGCTCCTCTCAATTGCAGGCTTTCGGGCCTAACCTGTCACTGTGTTCATGTGGTCCTACTGGGCCTGCTGCGAGCCTGAATCCTGGCCCATACTGGGCCGTGGTGGCCTAGTAGGTGGCACTTTTTTTTGCTTTATTTATTTTATTTTATTTTCTACTTATTGTTGCTATTTTTATTTATTTTATTAAAGTTTTTTATTTTACTTTATTAAAGTTTATTTTGTTTCTACTTAGTTATTAAAGTTTATTTGGTTTCTACTTATTTATTTTATTTTGTTTCTACTTATTTATTTTCTTTTCTTTTTGCTTTTTTATTTATTTTATGAAAATTCTTTTTGCTTTTAATGTTTTGAACAGAAAATACTTTGATAATTTTAGTTGCATAAATTTTATATAATTTTAGTTGCATAAATTTTATATAATTTTAATTTCAATAATACTAGAGGTTTATAAAAGCTTTTTGGTTGATTCCTTTAGCTAATAAAGTTTCATTAAAGTTTTCTAGTTCATTCTTTTTTCTATTAGAGTTTCATTAAAGTTTTCTAGTTCATTCTTTTAGTTTACTATTTTTGCTATTAGAGTTTCATAAAAGTTTTTCAGTTCATTCTTTTTTTATATTAGTTAATTCTTTGAGCTAAATGGCCCTGAAATTGAAAAGCATTTCAAATGAACTCTGAAAAGGTTGAAAGTTGGCATGGCATCATCATTTCACCCACATAGCATGTGCTAAAAAGTTGAGAGTGTTACGGTAAAAACTGGATGCACTTCGTGTACAAAACGGACTATTTGTTTCGAGGTATCAAGGTTTCGGACGAAAACTCGTATGTTACAACATGCATTTCATTTCTTCACATGTAACTGCAGTGATATTCTAGAACAAAGGCATCATCATAATAGTCGTGGAGAGAAAGTATTCACTTCTTCTTCGCTTTTGTCCTTTGCTTATTGCGACGTAACCATGGATAATCTTCATCGTTTAACAGGGTGCTTGGGTCAGCCTTGACTTTGAAGGGAGAAATTTCATGAAACTTTTCATAATCTTCGGATATGTCTGTCTTGCCCTCCACTCCAGTGATGTCTCTTTTTCTTGAAAGAACTATGTGGCGCTTTGGCTCATCGTATGATGTGTTCGCTTCCTTATCTTTTCTTTTTCTCTGTTTGGTAGACATGTCCTTCACATAGAAAACCTGTGCCACATCATTGGCTAGGACGAACGGTTCGTCTGTGTACCCAAGATTGTTCAGATCCACTGTTGTCATTCTGTACTGTGGGTCTACCTGTACCCCGCCTCCTGACAGATTGACTCATTTGCACTTAAACAAACGGACCTTAAAATCATGTCCGTAGTCAAGTTCCCATATGTCTACTATGTAACCATAATATGTGTCCTTTCTCCTCTTGGTTACTGCATCAAAGCGGAAACCGCTGTTTTGGTTGGTGCTCTTTTGATATTAGGCGATCGCGTAAAATGTATTCCCATTTATCTCGTATCCTTTGTAAGTCAATACAGTGTTGTCACCTCTGAGACGTGTTTCCAACCAACTGCCAAAAGTCCTGATGTGTTCACATGTAATCTAGTCGTCACGCTGCTCTGGGTGTTTGGAGCGCAGACTGTTCTTGTGTTCATCGACATACGGGATCACCAAGGTAGAGTTTTGTAGAACTGTGTACTGTCCTTGAGACTAAGAATGCCCGTCCCTGCATATTATTGAGTCCCCTCCAAGCGTGCCTTTTCCAGTCAGTCTTCCCTCATACCACGATTTAGGGATACCAATCTTATTAAGGCCAGGAATGAAGTGAACACAAAATCCAATGACATCCTCTGTTTGATGGCCCATGGAGATGCTTCCTTCTGGCCTAGCGCGGTTACGGACATATTTCTTAGGACTCCCATGAACCTCTCTAAGGGGAACATATTGTGTAGAAATATGGAGCCCAGAATGACAATCTCGTCGACTAGATGAACTAGGACGTGCATCATGATATTGAAGAAAGATGGTGGGAACACCAGCTCGAAACTAATAAGACATTGTGCCATAACACTCCTTAGCCTTGGTATGATTTCTGGATCGATCACCTTATGAGAGATTGCATTGAGGAATGCACATAGCTTCACAATGGCTAATCGGACGTTTTCCGGCGGAAGCCTCCTCAATGCAACCGGAAGCAGTTGCGTCATAATCACGTGGCAGTCATGAGACTTTAGGTTCTGGAAATTTTTCTCTGGCATATTTATTATTCCCTTTATATTCAACGAGAAGCCAGATGAGACCTTCATACTGAGCAGGCATTCAAAGAAGATTTCCTTCTCTTCTTTGGTAAGAGCGTAGCTGGGAGGACCTTCATACTGCTTTGGAGGCATGCCGTCTTTTTCGTGCAAACGTTGCAGGTCCTCCCGTGCCTCCGGTGTATCTTTTGTCTTCACATGCCCAAGAAGCCTAGCAGGTTCACGCAAAGGTTCTTCGTCCCGTGCATCACGTCAATTAAAGAGCGGACCTCTAGGTCTTTCCATTAGGGTAGGTCCCAAAATATAGATTTCTTCTTCCACATGGGTGTGTGTCCCTCAGCGTCATTCGGAACAGATAGTCCGCCGGTACCCTTTCCAAAGATTACGTGTAAATATTTGACCATAGCAAGTACGTGATCACCGGTATGCATGGCGGGCTTCTTCCGGTGATCTGCCTCGCCTTTGAAATGCTTGCCTTTCTTTCGACAGTGATGGTTGGTCGGAAGAAATTGACGATGGCCTAGGTACATATTCTTCCTGCATTTGTCTAGGTATATACTTTCGGTGTCAGCTAAACAGTGTGTGCATGCATGGTATCCCTTGTTTGTCTGTGCTGAAAGGTTACTGAGAGCGGGAGAATCATTGATGGTTACAAACAGCAACACATGCAGGTTAAATTCCTCATGTTTGTGCTCACCCCACACACGTACACCGTTTCCATTCCACAGCTGTAAAAGTTCTTCAACTAATGGCCTTAGGTACACATCGATGTCGTTGCCGGGTTGCTTAGGGCCTTGGATGAGAACTGGCATCATAATGAACTTCCGCTTCATGCACATCCAAGGAGGATGGTTATACATACATAGAGTCACGGGCCAGGTGCTGTGATTGCTCCTCTGCTCCCCGAAAGGATTAATGCCATCCGTGCTTAAACCAAACAATACGTTCCCTGGGTCACCTGCAAACTCAGCCCGGTACTTTCTCTCTATTTTTCTCCACTACGACCCGTCAGCGGGTGCTCTCAACTTCCCGTCTTTCTTACGGTCCTCACTGTGCCATCGCATCAACTTGGCATGCTCTTTGTTTCTGAACAGGCATTTCAACCATGGTATTATAGGAGCATAACACATCACCTTGGCAGGAACCTTCTTCCGGGGGCGCTCGCCGTCAACATCACCAGGGTCATCTCGTCTGATCTTATACCGCAATGCACCGCATACCGGGCATGCGTTCAAATCCTCATACACACCACGGTACAGGATGCAGTCATCAGGGCATGCATGTATCTTCTACACCTCCAATCCTAGAGGGCATACAACCTTCTTTGTTGCATACGTACTGTCGGGCAATTCGTTATCCTTTGAAAGCTTCTTCTTCAATATTTTCAGTAGCTTCTCAAATCCTTTGTCAGGCACACCATTCTCTGCCTTCCACTGCAGCAATTCCAGTACGGTACCGAGCTTTGTGTTGCCATCTTCGCAATTGGAGTATAAACCTTTTTTGTGATCCTCTAATATGCGATCGAACTTGAGCTTCTCCTTTTGACTTTTGCACTGTCTCCTTGCATCAACAATGACCCGGCGGAGATCATCATCGGGCACATCGTTTGGTTCCTCTTGATCTTCAGCAGCTTCCCCCGTTGCGGCATCACCGTATTCAGGGGGCACATAGTTGTCATCGTCCTCTTCTTCTTCGATGTCTTCCATCATAACCCCTATTTCTCCGTGCTTGGTGAAAACATTATAGTGTCGCATGAAACCCTTATAAAGCAGGTGGGTGTGAATGGTTTTCGAGTCAGAGTAAGACTTCATATTCCCACATATAGGGCATGGACAACACATAAAACTATTCTGCTTGTTTGCCTCAGCCACTCTGAGAAAATTATGCATGCCCTTAATGTACTCGGAGGTGTGTCTGTCACCGTACATCCATTGCCGATTCATCTGCGTGCATTATATATAATTAAGTGTGGCAAAGCCATTACAGAACATCATGAATAGATAATTAAGTGACCAAATTAATAGAAGTTCAACATCACATTAAAACCAAAGTACATATATAGTTCTCATTGAACAACATATAGCTCTCCAGTGCTTCTAATTAATTAAACCATACATTGAAACTATGTAAAACATTTCAATGCGAAAACAAATGCGATCATAATCGCAACCAAGGTAACAATAGATCCAACGGCATAATTATACCAAGCCTCGGTATGAATGGCATATTTTCTAATCTTTCTAATCTTCAAGTGCATTGCATCCATCTTGATCTTGTGATCATCGACGACATCCACAACATGCAACTCCAATATCATCTTCTCCTCCTCAATTTTTTATATTTTTTCCTTCAAGACATTGTTTTCTTCTTCAACTAAATTTAACCTCTCGACAATAGGATCGGTTGGAATTTCTGGTTCACATGCCTCCTAGATAAATAAAATCTATGTCACGTTGGTCGGCATAATTGTCATAAACAATAACTGAACCAAATAGTTATAAAGATAATATATACCACATCCGAATCATAGACAGGACGAGGGCCGACGGGGGCGGATACCAAAACCATCGCACTAAATAATAAGAAGTAATAATAAAAATAAGAAAATTATACAAGCATCTATCTAAACATACAAGTAAGAATTTTTTTCCCTTTCAGAAAGTAGATAAGAACAACAGGCTCACTACGGTGGTGCCGGCGACGAGATCGGCGCGGGCGATGGACGACGGTGAAGACGGGGTGGACCGCTAAACCTAGACAAATATTGAGGAAAATGAAGCTTGGAGGTCGAGCTTCGAGAGAAGAAAGCTTAAGTAGTGTGTCTCGAGCATTCCATCAAACACCTCGTGTGCATAGGAGGTGAGCTAGAGCACCACAAAGCTCTTCAACGGCCCGCCAGAAAAACAGAGTAGTGAAGTGCTCTGCTCGCGGGCGAGGGGTATATATAGGCAACTCATTGGCCTCGGTTCGTAGCTTGAACCGGGACTAAAGGACACACATTGGTCCCGGTTCAAGCCACCAACCGGGACCAATGGTGGTGGGCCAGGAGCAAGGCCCGTTGCTCCCGATTCGTCCCACCAACCGGGAACAAAGGGGCCAGATGAACCGGGACCAATGCAACCACGAGGCCCGGCAGGCCCCCTGGCCTCACGAACCGGGACCAATGCCCCCATGGGTCCCGGTTCGTGACTGAATCGGGACTAACTGGCTTATCTGGCCCGAATGAAAGCCCTGGTTTCTACTAGTGGGGCGAAGTGCCTAGCCTCCCCGGCCATAGCCGCTAAGCTAGCCAAGATGCACTGGTGCATTGTTTGTTGCAGTTGCGCCGCACAAGAGGCCTCCATCGTCGTGTGCACAGCGCCAACCGTTCCAGCTCCAGTGCCGCTCGAACCTGCCGTCTCTCAAATGCCCACCTGACCACCGGGACCCTGCCCCCATGCCTCGGCCTCCATCCGCGTGTGCACCGCGCGGCCAACAACACACATCTATGTCACGCGCATGGTCGTTCTTGCTGGAGCAAGCCATCAATGCCTCCTGCCGCACTCGTCGCATGACCGCAACCGCCTCCACCCCTTGTCACTTGCTTAGTCACGGCGCACTTCACTAGGGGTCATCCTTCTATGGTTCAAGCTACGGGAGGGCTCGAAGTGGGGAAGGGAGGGCTCGCTGGAATAGCTTGGAAGATAAGGAATGGATTGAGGAAGCCCTTCGCGTTAGGTATTTCGCCAGCGAACAGGTTGCTGCGCCTGCCGTACATAGGTCACGTGCATCAAGATTTGTGCGTCTAATCTAACGGCTGGAACACTCGCCTCAACAGTCGTTCAGTTGTGGCACCCATTATCTTAGAAATTGAAGAGCTTTCAGCTAGTTTTCATTCTTTTGTAATCCAACATGTAAGTAGATCAGCCAATGGTCCAGCTCACCTTTGCGCAAAACGTGCTTGCATGGTGGCTATGACCGAAAGCTGGCTTACGGAGACTCCCAGCTTCCTGATCAACAGCCTTCTAGCTGACCGTTCAGAGAACGCGTTTGTTTGAATAAAGCTCTAAATTCATTGGGGGGGAATATCTAACGGCTATGCGGGCGTTCACTGTGGCCTCCGAAAGCGAAAGTTCGCCGGATATCATTTTCAATCCTTATTTAGCGATTACCTACACGTTCCTGCCAGGAAAGGGCTGCGCGGCGGAAATCGCCTCGGGGGTTCAGAAAAATCAGCAGCGTCGACAATACCATCCACTTATTTCTCTTTCTCACGGGACACATAAAATACCAGCACATTCGTAAACGTATTCAATTCAGCCGTCCACTCCTTCGCGTGGTAGCCGTCCATCGACCATCGACCGTGGGTAAAGCTGAGTTAATTATGGCCAAGAAGTAGCACGTAAATCATGTCGATCAGCAGGGGTAACCCTTTTGCTGTCACCCTGCTAGCTAGCTAGCTGCTAGCTCTGGAGAAAACGCAGAGATGAAAACAAAGAAGGCCTGAAAGCTACTACTGCTGAAAAGTGAACCAGATTACATTGTGGTTACTTGATACGGTCAATAAGAGCTAGACTACTCTAGGTCGCTACGACATGTGTAGCGCAAGGTCGCCGAGGAGGGCCCAGGGTACTGCAGTGCAGACCGAATAAAGCACAAAGCACCTGGTCCTTGGACCTGAAGGGAGAAGGAACTTTCTATACACAGAGTTGTTGCAGTACGAGGCCTAGACCAACAGATCCAGTGGCAAAAAAGACAGAAAAAGCTCCATTGCTTGAGTCGCCCGGACGGTACCATTTATCTGGTCGATTGATTCTCGATCATCTGACACTCGAGTTTCACGATGATCTACGCACATAACAAAAATGGGTCCACCTCGAGGCCGCGTTGATGCTTTCCTCCAACATTGTTTGTTGCCTCGCACATGTTGTGCATTTTTCTTTCGGTGGTCGTACGATACACAGGCTTGCGTTTTACTCCCTTCGTTCATATATACAAATCTTTTTTAGAGATTTCAATATAGACTACATACAGAACAAAATGAGTGAATTCACACTTTAAAATATGTCTATATACATCCCCATGTTATCCATATTGAAATGTCTAAAAACTTATATTTAGGAGTGAAGGGAGTATTAGTTTCAATGGTGCAAGCATATCGGAGAGGAAAAACAAGCATGCATGCATCTCTAGTTAATTCATCATGAGTTGCACGGTTGGTGTTGCAGCACCGTTGGCATCGTGCGTACGTGTCAGTTAATGCATGTGATATTCATTAGTCTTTGTTTTTGTTTCTATCAGGCCCATTGGTGAGGGCATGGCCGATGCATAGCCCTAACTAGGGTGATGCCTCGCAGGTCATGTAGGACCGGATATCAGAAACAATAGATCAGATGGTGTAGCGGGATCCTCGGTAGGAGGCTGTTGCTTGAGAAGAAAAAATGTGATCCGATGCATAAAGTTAAAAAAGTTAAAGTGGAGAGTAAGGACGCATGTGTAAAATAAGAGTCTACTTTTGTATTCTTTGATGATGCCCACTAGTAATAGCTTGCGTTGGGGAGAAAAAGTCAATATAGATGCCTTAAGCTCTTATTTGTCATGAGGCATCTGTATCCATATGTCACAATTGTACATGCCCTGAGTTGAGAGGACACACCTAAACTAAAGTTGCCCGGCGTCGATGCAACTATAGTACCGACCGGATAGTGCCATGGGATGGGAGGAAAGGAAAGTGTACGTAGCTTGCGGGGTAATACACCACATGGATTGCAAACGCCACAATTAACCGTACAGTCCAGAGAGGAAGGGAACGGCGGAATTGGAGGAGGGAAAGCTTGGCGACCACACGGCGAACGCCCGGTGACCGGTCGCGGTCGTGAGCGTTGCGTTGCATGCGGACCATGCCTTTTTTTTTGCGGGTCAATTTGGGAGCTTTATTCAACATCAACCATCCCAGCAGCATCTGCTAAGAGGCAAGTTACAAGAAAACTAGGGGTTGAATCTATACAACACTCTGTCACCTCCAAAGCGATAGCCTGCTTCGCACAAAGGTGGGCAGCAAAGTTTGCTGATCTAAAAACATGTTGAATAACAAAAGATTTAAACGAAGATGCATGCTCCCAAATCTCATCAATGATAGGCGCCCCGATAGCTCGAAGAACCTGGCACGACTTGCAGAGATTGACAATCTCCAAACAGTCCGTCTCGACGACGACTTTATCATAACCCCGAAGCTTTGCAAAAATAACACCATCCCGGACTGCAAGAGCTTCGGCAATAAGAGGGTCCTTGATACCAGCATATGGTTTACACAATGTAGCGTGTAGGGAAGTACATGACCTCCATAGAAACACTACCATCAGTATTAATCTTCATCCAATCATCCTCCGGAGGTCGCCAGCCATGCCCAGGCATAGTGCGTGCATGCTCGTGTGGTAGATCAAGAAGCGCCAGTGCTTCTCTCCTCAACTTCATAGATTGAACAGTATCAAGCCGACCATTGTTTGGGTAATGTTATTACGAGATGTTCAGATAGACCACATGATTCACACAAGCTTTGCCCTATGAGCCTCCGAGAACATAGGATCACATAACATGTCCTTCGTCCATGTCAAAGGATGTAAGTCTGGGCGTTTGACACCAAGCCACTCCGATGCCTCATTCCAAAAACTCCTGGCGTGTGAGCACTTCAGAAGTGCATGCATTATGGGGCAGTTTGGTTGCTGTCCTGGACAGCCTGCCTGGCAAATTTCGGAGCCTGGCGAGCGTCTAGGAAGTAAAAAGGGTTGGGCTTGAGTTTGACCACGCCATCGCGCCCCGTGGTCATGCATCACATATGCCAGCGTACAAAAAAAGGATGGCGCTTGCCGCCATAGATCACCCGTCGTCGAACTTGAGCATGTCGGCCTGCATCTTTTCGAATCACGGCCTCTTCCTTGGCGACACGGTGTTGAGATCCACCTTCATGATCTCCACCCCGGTCATTATGCTCGCGAGAGCCACTTCTTTCGCCTTGGTCTTGGCGTTGGCGGCCTCGATCTCTAGCATCTTGGCTTGCTTCTCCGCCTCCATCTCAAGCATTTTGGCTTGCTTTTCCGTGTCCATCTCAAGCCTCCTCCTTTGGATCTCCATTAAGGCGTTTATTTGCTCTTCTTTGTAACACCGGCGCTCCTCCTTCCTTGTGTCCTTCTTACTCATCGTGCCTTCACGCTTGCTATCAAGCACTAGTAGAAAACAGGGCTTTCGTTCGGCCAGAAAAGAGCATTAATCCCAGTTGCATTATAAACCGGGACTAATGTGAGCATTAGTCCCGGTTTGAGCGGCGAGGGCACCGTACAGGCATTACTCTCGGTTCAAATGGGACCTTTAGTCCCGTTTGGTGCCACGAACCGGTACTAAAGGGTGTGATGCCCATTAGTACCGGTTCGTCCTACGTACCGGTACTAATGGGGTTGAGACCTACCGGTTCGTGCCACGAACCGGTACTAATGGTGCAACTTTCAAATCCCCCCCCCCTCTGTGTATCGCCTTTTCAGTTTTGTAAAAAGCAAAAGAAAATGATAAAAACTTCAAAAGTTAAAATCCTTCGAAATGTAGTTATGTTACCATATCTACTAGTTAGGAAAATTTAAAAACTTAAATTTGGACATGTTTTGCAAAAAGTGTAGGGAAAATGTAAAACAGCTATAACTTTTGCATACGATGTCAGAAAAAAACGTATAATATATCAAAATGTTCAGCATGAAAATCCGCATCTGATTTTGAAGGCATAAGTCCTGTTTGAAAATTTTCAAAATCCTCAAATTCTAAAAGGAAAAAAAGTTATGCTCAAATTTCAGTTTTTTTGAATTTTTTTAAATCTGGTCAAACTATAGTCAAACTACTTATTCAAGAAGTATTAGTGTTACTAAATAATTATTCAAGAATATTAGTGTTACTAAATAATTATATCCGTTTTTTTTGAATTTTGGTCAAATCTGGTTAAACTGTGGTCAAACTACTTATTCAAAAAATATTAGTGTTACTAAACTATTATTTCAGTTTTTTTGAATTTTGGTCAAATCTGGTCAAACTATGGTCAAACTACTTATTCAAGAAATATTAGTGTTACTAAATAATTATTATTTTTTAGAACAATAGTTTCAAACTCAAACAGTGAAATGTGTGACTTCATGCTCAAGCTAAATTCCTGATGGTAAATAGGATTGACATTTTGCTATTGTCAGAAAAACAACAAGTGCAGACTTAGAAACGAGGAAGAATAGAATCCGGAAGTTAAGCGTGCTCAGACTAGAGTAGTGAGAGGATGGGTGACCGTCCGGAAAGTTAGATGATGAGGGGTGATTAGAGATTAAAGGTTAAATTGAGCAGTGATGAGGAGTGATTAGAGATTAGAGGTTAAAATAACTCAGAAATTTGAAAATAAAAAAAAATCGAAAAAAAATTTCAAAATAAAATTTCCTTTAGTCCCGGTCGGTAAAGATTAGAGGTTAAAATAATTCAGAAATTTAAAAATAAAAAAAATTCGAAAAAAATTTCGAATTTTTTTTCCTTTAGTACCGGTTGATGTTACCAACCGGGACTAAAGGTGGACCTCCAGGCAGCGGCCACGTGGAGGGCCTTTAGTCCCGGTTCCAGAACCGGGACTAAAGCCCTTATGAACCGGGACTATAGGCCCTTTTTCTACTAGTGAAGGAGTTCAATGTCGCATCCCGCTTGTCCACCTTCTTGGAGTTGGTCTTCCCCCGCGGCCGTGTCTTCTCGCCATCCCCATCCTCCTCCGGCCCTTTCTCTTGGCCAACTACCTTGCCCGTTGTTCGGGCGTCAGCGTCTTCTTCGGCTTCGGCACAGCTGCGGTCTTGCAGGGGACGCGAGGCCTGCCTTTGCCCGAGGGGGCGGTCGTCATGCCGGACGAGGCGAGGAAGGCGAAGCCGGCGGCGGAGTCGAGGTCGTCGTCCATGGCGGGGGAGCGGGAGCGCGCGCGGGCGGGAGGGTTTTTGGAGGAAATGGAGGGAATGGTGGAGGCTGCCACCGACCGGCGTGCCCGGGGGGAGGAGAAAGCGCGCGCGCGTCTGTCTCGTGTCCGCGTTGACGCAAATCCGGCTCAAAAATGGGCCGGGAATGGGTCGGCAGGCGGACGAAGAGCGGACACATGTCCATTTGGGTTGGCGCGTTTGGCCGACTTTTGTGACCACACCGACCAAAACAGACGTCAGCGGACGAAATGGATCGCCCCGTTAGAGTTGCTCTTACGTAAGTAAGGAATGTCCGCTCATACATGGTATCCCGCTGGATCGTTCTCAATCCTCGCGAGGCGTCCGTACGTACATCTTGGTGCATGACGTTTCATTTCTGGTCATCAAAACCCAAAAAATATATCTCTAGTAAATCAGTCTTGCTAAATCTCAATCGACCGAGACTTGGTTATGTCTCAGCCGATGCTACATTCATTGAATCTTACATTGAGTCCAGCGCTAAACACTAATTCATTTTTTTATGTTTCTTACATGTTATACTTAGACTTGTTTAAGTCTCAATGGCTTGAGGCCTATCTACACCCTTAATAAATTAGAACGAGAAATGATTCAGATCGACAGATACTTTTGACCACATCATGCAGTCAGGGAGATCCATAATCATCAGCATGCATGCGTGTCGCAGATTGAATTAACTCTGGAGGTGGCAGACAAGGACCGCTCCCACGACTAGGGTTAGCCCCGCACCCCCAGCCGCCGCCGCCGCCGCCGGCCGCCCCCTCCCGCCTCCGTCGGCCGCCGCAGCGCTCTCCCCGCCTCCCTCTCCCTGTCCCCCTCCCCCTCCCCCGCGCACTTGTCCGCCCGCTCGCCCCCCCCCCCGTGGGCGACGGGCGGCCCCCTGCCCCTTCTCCTTCGGCCTCCTCCACGTCCTTCTCCATCCCCGCCGCCGCCGGCCGGAGCCGCCGGGCCCTGCCCGCGCGGTGCTGGCGGCGGCGGGCCATCCCTTCCCCGCTCGCTCTTGGGGGGCGCGGGGGCCTCCCGATGGCGGCGGTGCTGCTCGGCCTCTGCTGTGGGGTTCGGCGGCGGGAGTCCGGTGAGCTCCGTGGCTCTCGGTGCGGCGGCGCGGCCGTTGGCCGCGGGGCGGCGTGGCGGTGCTGGTGGCCGGCGGCGCCCGCGCGGCCCAGATTTGGGCCCTTTCGGACCCCATCTAGGCTAGGGCGGGCCGGCGACTCGGTGCGTGGCGGCGCTGCTCCCTGGTTGGTGGTGAAGTGGCGGTGGTCTGCGGGCGGTGGCGGCTTCGTCGGCCGATGAGCTGCTGCGTGACGGCTGGGGCTGTCCGGACCCTGTTGGGTTCGGCCGGGCCTCGGTGCCTGGTAGGTCCCTTGTCCGCGCGTCCGGTCGGCTCCGCGGTGGCGGTGGTGGTTGTCCCCTCACGTCGGTGATGTTGCGGATGCCCCCAAGGACACTCTCCCTTCTCCCGTCCTCCAGGTCTCGTGTCGGTGACCTCAGGGAGACGGCGGAGTTGATCCGGTGATCGTGGGTGGCACATGTTGGTGGGCGGCGCGATGGGCGGTGCACTATGATTCGTCTGGGGTGGTGGTGGGGGTTTGGGTTGGGAGAAATCTCTGGCGGCTTGTCCGGCCCCGACGCGGCGACGCCTGTGGGTGCCGTCGGACCTTCCTGAAGGGCGTCGGGTACACCCCTCCCCTCACTGCCCTCCTGCGTACCGGGGGAAACCCTAGGACTAGTCCGGGCAGCAGCGGCGTCATCGTCGCCTCCTTCTTGAAGGCGTTGCTTGGTACGTGGCGCTTCGGGTGCTGGGAACGTGGTGGTACTTCTCCGGAGGGTGCAGCGGTCGCCGGTCATCTTCGTTTCGTCGATCTACCGTTGTTGGCATTTGTTTCTCTTTCTTTCTTCTTTGTTTTTCTTTGGGCTTATTTGTGTTGTGGCCCCAGCACCTATCGTTGGATGTATCGGTGGTTGCTTTGTAATACAAAGCGGGGGGAAACCCTTTTTCGTCATGCGTGTCACAGATTTGGTCATTTGGTGCGATTTTTACCCATCCATCCATGCATGTATATCCTTTGGCGCGATGCATGCTTGTAGCTGCAGTTGTTGATCGGCTTGTACTCCTTTCTCCTTCCAAACTTGTCGCTCAAATAGATGTATCTAGTACTATTTTGATGTTAAATACATCTATTTAAAGGACAAGCTTTTTCAGACGGAGGAGTATATGTGTGTCGTCATGTTCCTTTGGGAAAGTTGGAAGCTACTTCACCAAAGGTAGGCGGCCTCTCCTTTTCATCAAGTCTATGAGGGAGAGCACCACCGCACTACTGCCTTTTTTAAAGGACAACGCTAACGCCCACATGTGTGGTGGGAGCCAAACCCGCCCATACGTCCTATAACATATAGACTATGCTATGTCACCGTATGCATGCATGTGAAAATCTTTTTGGAGTTTCAATTTTTAAATTTTTTTATTTCTTAAATGAAAAATCCGATTGAAGATCCGATTTCACCAATAAATCCCTCGCGACGAGATATTCGAAACTAGATCTCATGTCCATATATTTCGACGAATTTTTTTTTGGTTAAAAGTTGCCATGTCTATTGCACATGAACTGCCATGATGTTTACACTAAAGTTGCCATGTTATGTTTTAGCTATTTTCTTCTGTATTAAAAAGTAAATTTTGACATATTATAAAACGGAGAATTAAGAAACTAGACTTGCCATGCATCATAAACTAAAATTACCATGATACATGCACTTAAAATTGCCATGGTTCATGTAAAAAAATATTTTCATGGTCAAAATACTGGAATTGCCATCATCAAAAACTAAATTTGCCATGATCTTCAAACTAAAATTGCAACATGGCAACTTTAGTTTAAGCACCATGGCAACTACAGTGTAAACATTATGACAACTTTTGGGCAAAAAAAATTCGTCGAAACACATCAACATGGGGTCTAGTTTTGAAGATCTCATCGAGACGGATTTAATGGCGAAAATGGATTTTTAATTCGCTTTTTTAATTAAGAGATAAAATATTTTTAAGTCGAAAACCAAAAAGATTGCTGCTGATGTCATCTGTTCATACGTGGCAAAATGAGTGGTGATGAAGGCGTGTGGACGGCGTGCAAACGCCCACACGTGTGGGAGTTAGTTTTCCGTTTTTAAATTGTAGTCCATCGACCATCAGTAGTATACAACATACGTACTCCATCAGTAGACTGGTTAGTGCACGACTACCAGCCTCTACGTACACTAGCTAGCTTGTACTCGACCTAATTTGCAAGATGGAGACTGAACATGCATGTGAATAGTTCATCTCAACCAAGTTGACCCGACCCGGCCCGGCCCGACGCTGCTCCCGGGCCGGGCTCGGGCCTAGATTTTGAGCCCGATGGCTGGGCCGGGCTAGGGCCGGGCCCGTTGTTTTTGCGCTTTTCTGAAGGGGCCCGGCCCGAGGCCCGGCTGGCTTTTACGCGTTCAGGCCGGGCTTGGGCCCAAAAAACGAGGCCCGATGGCCGGGCCGGGCCGGGCCAGGCCTGGGCCTAGGTTTTTTGCCTCGGGCTTGGCTAGGCCCGGCCCGGCCCGAGGTTTGGCCAGTATACCCAACATTGACCTCTCCAAGATTTGTCATTATCAAGTCATATTACTCCCTCCGTCTAGGTGTGTAAGTCACCTTACGAAAACCAAATAATCCCAAAACACTTAGGCGCGGTGCATTAAATTCTACTTCGTTTTTTGTTTCTTGACATGTCAACCAATAAGAGATGTGGGGTATGCATGCTTTTAATGACTTGAGACTATCAAACACGACATGCAGTGTTTAGTTCATTGTATGCAATGCTATTAATTAGCAAATGAACATTAAGTTTTCTCGTTTTTTCCTCCTCCTTGGTCACAGTGCACAGTCTAAGATGACTTACTCACCTAGACGGAGGGAGTACTCCACTGCTACTCCAACTCCACCATGGTAGGTGTACTACTCACCGGTATATTTAGTACTCCTTCACTGCCGATAGGCTCGAGTGCATAAATGAACAACATGAGGCAGAGGCAGAGGCAATCTTATTAATTATTTCACAATAGCTATTTATAAGTCGATTTAGGTTAATCGAGTTTCACGTGAAGAAAGAAACAACCGGAGGGAAGGAAGGAGCTCACCGGAGAAGACACCGGTATCTATCTTAGGCTGCCAGGCTACCCCATTGTCAATCTTAGAGTGACAGGCTATCCCATTATCTATCTTAGGGGTGTGGGGGTGATGCAAGTTCATCAGAAAAAAAACCCTATCATTACCGGGGTTAGAGGGATAGCCAAGGGCGGTGCCAGCATGGCGGTGCGCTGCGGTTGACGGGAGGGCGGGGCGGCAAGGCGGTCGCGGGAGTGCCAACAGCCGGGGGGGGGGGGGGGGGGGGATATGCATCATGTCGTCGGACTCTGGCTTTGGCTCCCCTTTGAAGATGTTCAAGCATCAAGGCCAGAGCTAGACTAATCAACACACAGATATAAGGATACAATACTCCATGGATCATAGTCTCGATCAGGACATATCAAATTCCAGTTAATGCATGTGCAGTGCACTAGGCCGTTGGCGTCTCAACAGATGGCTTGATGTGTACTTTGTCGTGTATGAGTAACACGCATGATTGATTTGTTTGGTACAATGGCTGGAGCAGAGCTTGTTGTTCAAGACTTCAAGTCATGCATGCATGAAAACTAAACAAACTAAACTAGGCCGTGCACTAATTAATTAAGCTAACAGCCTAGCTAGCCCACCTAATCTAGGCTGCCATTTTCATGGTAGTGCCAGCTAGCTAGCACCGTACTGTTTTCTTCAGGCTGTCTCTTGCTTGTTCACAGAAAATGGATTCGATGTATTGTACTGGTTGATTAGGTTTGGTGATTTGGTTTGGATTCTATAATGTCATATAGAAGAACACTGTGCAACTTTTATGAGATCCTTTAATTTGTTTTCTTCTACCTCTGAAGTTCTTGTTGACGTATAACTTTGTATAGCTAATCTCGCGTATTCCGTTTGCATATGGTTGTATATATACGCGTATAGGGTTTATTTCTTGGTTTCCAAGACTTGTAATCCTGCTATAAATATATGAGCCGATCGCCCCTTGAGAGGCGTCTTCCCTCAAACCGCTTAACGTTTATATGGTATCAGCCCTAGTTCCTAAAACCTAGCTTCCGCCGCCACCAAACCCTACGCCGCCGCTGCCACCCTCCCTTCGCGCCGCCGCGGCTCCTCCCTACCTCCCCAGGCCGCCGCCATGACGACCTCCTCCTCCACCACTGCGCTTGGGGCCTCCACCTCATCGGCGCTCGGGTCACAGACCGCCCGGGCCATGATCCCATCCATCGCGTCGCCGGCGTCCCAGGCCGTCCACGTCGCCAGCGTCAAGACGCACGTCCCCGTCGTCCTCGACCTCCAGAAGTCCAACTACGCCAAGTGGCGTATGCTCATCACCATCCTCCTCGGCAAGTACGACCTCACCGACCACGTCTTCGTTGTCACGTCGCCGGACGCCCGCACGGCCGACTGGCAGCGTCAGGACTACGCCGTGCACTCGCGGATCTACGGCTCCATCTGCAAGGACATCCTCAACACAATCATGGCACAAGATCAGACCGCGTACGAGGCCTACGCGCTGATCCGGAACCTCTTCCTCGACAATCAGCTCACTCGCGCCGTCTACCTTGAGGCGGAATTCCGGGCAATAATCCAAGGCGACCTCACCATCACCGCCTACTGCCATCGCCTAAAGGCCCTCTCCGACGCGCTTGCGGACATGGGGCAACCCGTGACCGACCAGACCCTGGTTCTCACCTGTCTCCGGGGGCTCAACCCCCGCTTCTCCGACATCACCACCCTCGTCACGATGCAGGTCCCGGCCCCCACCTTCTTGCATACGCGCTCCATCCTCCTCCTGCGCGAGAACCAGCTAGCCAATGCCGCCCTGGGCGGCCCTGCGCCGTCTCAAGTCGCCCTCTACGGCACACCGCCGACTCCTCCACCGGTGGCAATTCCGGCGGCAATAGCGGCCACGGCGGCCGCTAGTCGAAGAAGAAGAAAAACAGCGGCGGGGGCGTTGCCAACTCCAACCTTCCTTTCCCCGCCACCGTGCCCGGCCCGTGGATCTGCTTCAACCCCTACACCGGGCAGACTCAACCAATGCAGCCCACCTGGCGTCCCTACGGTGCTCCGGCAGCTCCCGCCGGGGGCGCTGGCCTCCTCGGGCCAGCTCCGCGGTCCACCGCCCCTGCGCCGCCGTGCCAGTCCACCTGGGTGCCCCCGGCCAGGTCGCCTACACGACCCAGTTGGCGCCCCTGCATGGCCAGGCTTGGGGAACCAACCCGCCTCCACCCGCGGTGCCCTACCACCCCACCGGCTCCGTCCAGGCTCCTGCATGGGACTGCTGAAAGATCGTGGATGTCGTCTAGAGGGGGAGGGGGGTGAATAGGCGCTTTAAAATAATTACGATTTAGGCTTGAACAAATGTGGAATAAACCTAGCGGTTAATTTGTCAAGCACAAAACCTACAACAACTAGGCTCACCTATGTGCACCAACAACTTATGCTAAGCAAGATAAGCAACTATGTAATAGCAAGATATATGACAAAGAACAATATGGCTATCACAAAGTAAAGTGCATAAGTAAAGGGGCTCGGGTAAGAGATAACCGAGGCACGCGGAGACGATGATGTATCCCGAAGTTCACACCCTTGCGGATGCTAATCTCCGTTTGCAACGGTGTGGAGGCACAATGCTCCCCAAGAAGCCACTAGGGCCACCGTAATCTCCTCACGCCCTCGCACAATGCAAGATGCCGTGATTCCACTAAGGGACCCTTGAGGGCGGTCACCGAACCCGTACAAATGGCGACCCTTGGGGGCGGTCACCGAACCCGTACACTTTGGCAACCCTTGGGGGCGGTCACCGGTACCCGTCAAATTGCTCGGGGCGATCTCCACAACCTAATTGGAGACCCCGACGCTTGCCCGGAGCTTTACACCACAATGATTGAGCTCCGAACACCACCAGCCGTCTAGGGCGCCCAAGCACCCAAGAGGAACAAGCTCAAGGGCACCAAGCACCCAAGAATAATAAGCTTCTCAACTTGTAACTTCCACGTATCACCGTGTTGAACTCAAACCGATGCACCAAATGCAATGGCAAGGGCACACGGAGTGCCCAAGTCCTTCTCTCTCAAATCCCACCGAAGCAACTAATGCTAGGGAGGAAAATGAGAGGAAGAACAAGAAGGAGAACACCAAGAACTCCAAGAACTAGATCCAAGGGGTTCCCCTCACATAGAGGAGAAAGTGATTGGTGGAAATGTGGATCTAGATCTCCTCTCTCTTTTCCCTCAAAAACTAGCAAGAATCCATGGAGGGATTGAGAGTTAGCAAGCTCGAAGAAGGTCAACAATGGGGGAAGAACACGAGCTCAAAGGATAAGGTTGAATGGGGAAGAAGACCTCCTTTTATAGGAGCTCCCGAATCCAACCGTTATGCTCACGGCCTGCACAGAGCGGTACTACCGCTCCAAGGAGCGGTACTACCGCTCCTACTACCGCTAGGGCAGTAGTACCCCTTCGAAACACAACAGCGAGGAGGCAAAAAGGCCAAAAGAACCTTCGGAGCGGTAGTACCGCTCATCCTCACGGTACTACCGCTCGACCTCACGGTACTACCGCAAATGGTAGCGGTACTACTGCTTGCGAGCGGTACTAAAAAAATACTTCTGCGCCTACTTCCGCTGAGCAAAACACGAGATTTTGGTCTGGAGCGGTACTACCGCTTAGGAGCCGCGGTAGTACTGCTCTGGGGCGGTACTACCGCTCAGGAGCCGCGGTAGTACTGCTCTGGAGCGGTAGTAAAAAATTACATCCGCTCTAGTCGCGGTAGTACCGCTGCAGCCTTTACCAAAACAGCCACAACTTTTGCAAACGGACTCCGAATTCAACGAAACCAAGTTTGTTGGAAAGCTAACGACATGGTCTAACACAATCTTGATAGAAATAACAAGAATAAGCAAATGAGAAAAGTACCAAAAGAAAATGGTGAGAACCCTTCCTCGGAAAAGACCGGTAAAACCTCCAACACCGAAAACATCATAGAGGACGCATGTGAACTCCGTTTTCGATGAACTGAAGCTTGTCATCAACATGACCATAAGCTCTAAGACTCACAAAGAAAACCAAACAAGAACCAAGAAACATGATGCAAGGATGCAAGGGTTTGAGCTCTCTACTAACGATACGATCAAGCTACCAACTTGAGAGCCCCCCTTGATAGTACGGCAAACGATCATATAACCCGGTCTCCCTACTACCACCATGAGACCGGTAAAATAGAAAACCTATCAAGGGCAAACCTTTGCCTTGCACATGGTCCACTTGAGCTAGATGATGACGATCTTGACTCCCTCAAGATGGACCACCTTTCTTGATTGCATTGGCTTGATGAAAACTAGATGATTGCTCCCCCATAGTCCACTATGGGTGAGCCACTCTTCGGCTCATCTTCACAAGTCCATTGACACCACAATGGATGGCAAGATTCAAGCACTTGATCTCTTCGTGATGCTCCACTTGAACTTGCACACGGCAATCTTGATGACGATCACCACTTGATGTCATCCTTTCCATGGGTTGTATGATATCTTCCTCTTGATGCAAGCCCATGGATATGTACCTAACCCCACATAGAACTCTCACATAGACCATGGGTTAGTACACAAAGTGCAATGGACAATGCTTACCATACCATGGGATCACTTGATCCCTCTCGGTACATCTTCTACGCTTTGTGAGTTGATCAACTTGATTCACTATTGACTTAGTCTTGATCAACCTTAAATCTTTGCAACTCTCTTCATTTGGATGATGTATTGAAGGTAAACATGAATGATCACACAACCTTCTTCTTCAAGACATGCTTGCAATAAGCTCAACACTCGCAATGACCAATCTTTGGATAATTCCTTAATAGCACCTTGGTCAACTCATAAACTCCTTGAAACCAACACATGGATTTCAAGAAAATCCAATTAACAAATCCTTCAAATATAACTCAAGACAACCATTAGTCCATAGAGATTGTCATCAATTACCAAAACCAAACATGGGGGCACCGCATGTTCTTTCAACTGCTCTGCCCTTGTTGCCGCACTCAACGCCACCGTTGGGCCCTCTGCTGCCGGCCCCTCCACGTCGGGTGCATGGGCGATGGATTCCGGAGCCACCTCGCATATGGTCTCCGACCCTGGTATACTTTCCACTCCCTCCACTACTAGGAAAAGGGCTATAGATGGAATTGACACTAATGGCGCACCAGACATGTGGTGTGCCATTACTATATACTAATGGCGCACCATGTGTTGGTACGCCATTAGTGTCCAAATACTAATGGCGCACCACATCGCGGGTGCGCCATTAGTAAAAATTTTATTTTTTAAATTTTTGTCAAAACTACTAATGGCGCACCATGGGAGTGGTGCGCCATTACTAGTTGAACTAGTAATGGTGCACCATGCCACGGTGCGCCATTAGTAACTTGGCCACCACTTCCACCGAATGCACCCCCCCCCCCCGGTGGATCGCCTTTTCAGTTTTTAAAAAAATAAAAGAAAATGATGAAAATGTTAAAAAAATAAAAGAAAATAAGTTTCCCATGTGATATGTGGTCTAGTTGTTGGGAAAATTTGCAAATATGAATTTCGACTTCATTTGCAAAATCTCTCGAGAATTTGTAAAAATGGGCATAACTTTTGCATACTAACTCGGATGAAAAAGTTTTTTATATGAAAAATCATCTACTCGAAAAGTTACATCCGAATTTAACCGGGAGAACCCCGTTAAACATTTTCAAAATCCTCAAAAACCTAACAGAAAAAACATACGGGGCTTTTAAGATCTGAAGAGGCAAAAAATTCAAAAAAATTCAAACTCAGTAATGGCGCACCTGCCCATGGTGCACCATTAGTATCTTCCCGCCTTCAAAATTTAAAATAAGTCAAAAAAATAAAAAAAAGTTACTAATGGCGCACCTGCCCATGGTGCGCCATTAGTATCTTCCCGCCTTCAAAATTCAAAATAAGTCAAAAAAATAAAAATAAAAGTTACTAATGGCGCACCGGCCCATGGTGCGCCATTAGTATCTTCCCGCCTTCAAAATTCAAAATAAGTCAAAAAAAATAAAAAAAAAGTTACTAATGGCGCACCTGCCCACGGTGCACCATTACTATGTCGTATATATGGCTGGGCGCACCTCCTCCACTCCACCTCTCCTCCACTCCATCTCCTCCTCTCCTCTCCTCCACTCCATCTCCTCCTCTCCTTTCCTCCACTCTTTCTCCTCTCCGGCGACCTCCTTCTCCTCTCCGGCGACCTCCTCCTCCTCTCCGGCGACCTCCTCCTCTCCGGGAACCTCCTCCTCCCTCCTCTCCTCCCCTCCCCTCCCCTCACGGTTTCTCCTCCCTCCTCTCCGGTGAGATCCTCCTCCCTCCTCTCCTCCCATTCCCTCATGGTTTCTCCTTCCTCCTCTCTGATGCTTTGGTGAACTCCTCTCCGGCGACCTCCTCCTCCTCTCCGGCGATGTAGGCGAGCGCCTCTCCGGTGACCTCCTCCTCCTCCTCTCTGGCAAAAGAACACGGCAAAAGAACGTACAAGATCCAAAAACAGGAACAAAATTTGAAATAATATCATGCCAAAAAACGAGCAAAAAAACTAGCAAAAAATGGGCAAAAAAATCACGATCCAGATCTAAATTCAAAATTCAAAAATAGCAATGGCGCACGGTGGGGGTTAGACGGTGCGCCACTACTATTTTCCCGCCTTCAAAATTCAAAAATACTAATGGCGCACCGTTGCCTATACTAATGGCGCACCAGTGGCCTATACTAATGGCGCACTGTGGCCTATACTAATGGCGCACCAGTGGTGCGCCATTAGTATACCAGATACTAATGGCGCATCAGTGGTGCGCCATTAGTATACCAGATACTAATGGCGCATCAGTGGTGCGCCATTAGTAAAAATTACTAATGGCGTGCTAGTAATGGTGCACCAGTGATGCGCCATTAGTAGGCAAAACTGGTGCGCCATTAGTAGGCCTTTTCCTAGTAGTGCTCCCATCGTCCTCCCTCCTTTGAGTCACGATCAGTAACGGTGTCCCTCTCCCTATCACCGCCACCTGCCACGTCACTCTCCACACACCTAGTCACAACTTTTACCTCAACAACGTTCTTGTTGTTACAGATATTATCAAAAATCTCCTTTCTACTCGTTAATTTAGCATCGATAATTCTATTTCTGTCGAATATGACCCGTGTGGTTTTTGTATCAAGGATCTGCACACTCGGGGCGAGATCATTCGCTGCAGTAGCCCCGGACCACTCTACGAGTTCAACGCCAACACCAACCCCACCACCTCTCTGTTTGGACTCGTCGCCACCACCACCGCATCGGAGCTATGGCATCGTCGCTTAGGACATCCAGGTCATGACTCTATGTCACATTTATCTTCAGAATTTGCCATTCTATGTAATAAAAGTACTCAAGTGTGTCATGCATGCCAACTTGGCAAGCACGTGCATTTACCCTTTTCTAGATCATCGACAATTTGTGTTGCTTCGTTCCAATTACTTCATTGCGATTTATAGACATCACCTGTTGCTAGTAATTCTGGTTTCAAATATTACCTTGTCATTGTTGATGATTTTTCTCATTTTATGTGGATGTTTCCCCTTCACCGGAAATCCGACACATGTGATATTCTCGTCAACTTTGTCGCCTACGCATGCACACAATTCAACCTCCTTGTCATGTCTTTCCAGGCCGACAATGGTACCGAGTTTGTTAACTCTACCTTCATCGAGTTTCTTGCACGCAACGGCATACACCTCCGCATGTCCTGCCCGTACACCTCTCCTCAAAACGGCAAGGCCAAACGTGCCCTTCGCACACTCAACGACATCACTCCCACCCTGCTGTTCCAAGCTTATATGCCTCCCGCGTACTGGGCCGAGGCACTTGCCGTCGCGACCTTCTTGCTTAACCACCGGCCAAGCCAAGCCTTGGACTTCTGGATCCCATATACACTTGTATACCAAAAGCCACCCTCCTTCTCCGACCTCCGTGTTTTCGGGTGCTTATGCTACCCAAATCAGTCCACCACGGCACCTCACAAACTCGCCCCTCGCTCCACCGCATGCATTTTTCTTGGGTACCCTGCATCGCACCGCGGCTATCGGTGCCTCGACTTAACGTCACACCGCATCATGATCTCGCGACACGTCATTTTTGACAAACACACCTTTCCATTCGCCACCACCCGCACCGCTCAGTCTCCGGACGACCTCGACTTTCTCCTAGACTTGGTCGCCATGCAGCGGGCTCCCGCGGTTGTCGCGCCCCCCGCAGGCCCCTCCTCGGCCCAGCCCGCTATGCATGGCTCGGCGCCGTCCACCCCGACGTCGATCGCCACACCACCCGCATCACCTGGGCCGCCCTCGCCTGCGTCCCCCAACCAGTCCCCTTCCCCACCACCACCGCCACCCCCTCCCCCTCCTCGTAGCTCTCGCGGCAGCACCGCTTCCACCACCAACACTCACACCATGCTCACTCGCGCCAAACGTGGCATTTTTCAGCCCATTAATAAACTTAATCTCTCGACTGAACACTCCTCTATATGTCCTATTCCCAAAACCTCTCGCTCTGCTCTTCAGGATCCTCTTTGGCGTGCCGCCATGTCCAAGGAGTATGATGCTATTCTTCAGAACCGCACATGGACTCTTGTTCCTTGTCCGGTTGGTGCTAAGATTGTTTCAGGGAAGTGGATCTTCAAGCACAAGTTTGGTGCTGACGGTGCTCTCGCTCGGTACAAGGCACGGTGGGTGGTCCGTGGATTCTCGCAGCAGCCCGGTATTGACTACGACGAGACCTTCAGTCGCGTCGTCAAGCCGACCACGATCCACGTTGTGCTCAGCATCGCCGTCTCACATGCATGGCCGGTTCATCAGCTGGACGTCAAGAACGCCTCTCTCCATGGCGATCTCGACGAGGTGGTGCATTGTGAGCAGCCGCCCGGCTTCATCTACCCTACACGTCCTCACCATGCCTGCCTGCTCCGCAAGTCCCTCTATGGACTCAAGCAGGCGCCCCGCGCGTGGTACCAGCGGTTCGCTCATCACGCTCATCGATTGGGATTTGTGGCTTCCAAGAGCGACGTGTCTCTGTTCGTGCTTCGGCGTGGCTCTGAGATGGCCTACTTGCTTATCTACGTGGACGACATCATCCTCACCGCGTCCAGCGAAACGCTTCTTCGGCACATCACCGACCAGCTTTACCGGGAATTCTCCATGACCGATCTCGGGGACTTGAGTTACTTCCTCGGGATCTCGGTCTCTCGGTCTGCCTCAGGGAAACGGTTTGAGGGAAGACGCCTCTCAAGGGGCGATCGGCTCATATATTTATAGCAGTACATATACGCGTATAGGGTTTATTTCTTGGTCTCCAAGACTTGTAATCCTGCTATAAATATATGAGCCGATCGCCACTTGAGAGGCGTCTTCCCTCAAACCGTTTCATGTTTATAGTTCTCTTGCTATTGACATGTTTGAATGAACTTCAAGTGAGTAGGATAAGGAGTAGTTGGAGGATCTGGGAAGGGAATTAGATAAAAAAAGAGAGAAATAAATGCACATGTTTTCACAACAGCTCACGGTTTTATTGAACACACCATGCATGCAATCTAGAAAGAGGATCATTTTGGTGGTGAATGAGCTTACCGATTAATAATTCAGTGATCGATGTCTCAACTGTTCGAGCTCCTGTTCTCCGAACCTAACCAGTACCGGGTCTTGATTTGATATAAAAAGTTCATTAAACAGTACCGTTCGATCATATCAAACGATTAGTTGATTAATTTCCTGGTGAACCAAATGGTGGCACCTCAAATCCAAGGTCCCCATCATGTATGCATCACTCGGAGCCATGCATCATTACTTCAGTGAAAAAAGGTGCGCACCTAAAAATTCTTGTCAAATCTATGAGCTACACACGACAAATCCAACAATATTCTGGGGTTGCATGAAGAAGGTTGCATGGAAATCATGCGTCCCGGTTGCTTCCCATGGAATCCTCTTCTCTGATGCCAACAATTTTCATTCAGTCCATATATCCAGATGATACAACCACACCGAGCAAATGTCTGATCGCTGCATAACTCGATGCATACAACCAATACGTCCAAAGACAAACAAGAAGAAAAAATATTAGCGAAAATAAGAAATTTCAGCCTAAGATAAGATGGGGATCATATTCGAATATTACACATCCGATGCCGACCTAACTTGAAGTGTTGAGCTTCTTCACGAGAATCTCACCCTGATTCGACCCCTGTCACGGGCTAATTGATCCCTTCTAGTCTAGACTCTATTGTCACGACAGATACCACCGGACCACTCATCGGTGCAGAAAACAGGTTACGGAGCATCGATCGGGTACGCACACGTCAGTTACATGTCGTAGAGGAGTTGGCCACACTGTAGCTGGTCCGTCAAATCAGACAGATTTTCGCCGTGGCGAGCGGCGGATTGCTCGACTGACAGGCGAAGTGTCGGCACGAGCAGGCAGCCGTTGTTGCGAGGTATACACAGCTTGACGCGGAGGGAGTTTGTCAAACGGGATTGACAGGATGCACATACGCCTGTCCGTTTGTCCCCGTTGGGATAAAACGTGCAGGAACTTTGCACGAATGGCCGGACAACACATGATACAAAAGAAAGCATGAGGCCTGCTTTACATGCCTTTGCTATGTGTCAGGTATGTTCATCGTCGGCAACAGTTTCCGCTGGAATAATCTAGCTAGACGCCGTGTTCGTGTGTCCTGCGGGAGGAATCTCGGGGGCAGCAAACTGAGCAAATTATCTGTACGCCTGGCTGTCGATCCTGTCATGCATAAGTATATATAGAGGATGATAATTTTTCTCTTCTAATGGTCGCCGGATCTAACCGATTTCTTAAATTTAACACCTTCAACAAGTGACCCCACATAAAAGCCTGTCTACACCTTTTTCCTTCCGGCGACTAGCCTGTCAGGAGATGCAGTTGGGATGGCGAGAGAGGCACACGCAACAACAACGACACACACACAAGGCACAAATCACATATTTGACCTGAGGACGAAATGAAATCACAATCTGATTTGGTCTTGAAAAAAATTCACATAACAGACCGTTTTGTGTGACGCCCGACAGCCGGGCGCTGCACTGCATTATGCAACGCCTTTGCCTCAGGCGTCGCACGCCCGGCCAGCGTGGCAGCCCGTGGCTAGGGGCGGCCCCACAGCCAGCCTGTTTGTGAACTCTTACTAGTATGGTACTTGTGTTTGCGAACTTATAGTAATGTTAAATTGTCCTAAATGATGTGATGTTCAAGTTATTAGTTATGTTTGTTGAGTTTCTGCAGTTTACAGCACTACATTCATACTACATCTTTGTTGAGTTCAGTTTGCAGCCAAAAATGCATCAAGTTTTTGCATTTTTGTAGTTAACAGCACTGCAGCGCCCAACACTCAGGCGCTGCACTATGCGTAACCGAGTAGTTGTCGAGTCACATCTTCAATTCCAAGAAGGATTGAAACTCACAACCGGAATATATCCCGTTCTTGCCGTCTTCCAAATCACGTTGAGAACTTGGCCTAGCTCCAACAGATATACATTTGCCACCATCTACAACGGCTTCATCCGTGAGACTAAGATCCTTGAACAATGGTGTCTTGTGATCCTGCCCAAATACCTTCTTAAATGCTTGGGCCTCCTTGGGCGTGAACCCCTTCTCATCAACTTCTTCATCGGGACCATCGTCATCGGAGTCCGATGCATATGCACGAGAAAAACGGATGGATTGGTCCATTGTCTCTTGCACATGATATTTCTCGAGAGCACCCACATTGTTGTCATGGAGATCAACTTCGTTGTCATCCTCCTTGTACTCATAATTGTCCTCTTCAAAAGCTTCATTTTGGTTATTTGAAAACGGGCTCAATGTTGGCCAAACTTGTTGCGTCAAATGAGGTTCACTAACTTGATCTTGGTTCATGGGTGGGGGAGTACTTGTTGGGGATCGTTGCAGAAATTAAAATTTTCTACACATCACCAAGATCAATCTTTGGAGAGACTAGCAATGAGAGAGAGGAGAGTGCATCTTCATACACTTGAAGATCGCGAAACAGAAGCGTTGCAAGAACGCGGATGAAGGAGTCGTCACTAGTGCAGAACCGGCCTTTAGTGCCGATTCGTCACGGCCTTTAGTGCCGGTTCGCCAACCGGCACTAAAGAGTGGGGACTAAAGGTCCCCCTCCCTTTAGTACCGGTTCCTCATGAACCGGCGCTAAAGTGCAAACACGTGGCACGAGCCAGGCCCGTGTGCGCGTAGGGCTTTAGTACCAGTTGGTAACACCAACCGGTACTAAATGTTTGGGTGTTTTTTTTTAAATTTTGCTTTAGTTTTGTGTTTTCAATTTAATTTAGTGATTGTTTTACATTATAATGAGTTGTTAAATCATTAGGTGAAAGTACCGCGGATTAGTTTCGACTGAAGGATCTAGCTAGCTAAGTGATCAAGTATATGCCATATCGATATTATACTTGATCACCTAATTAGGTGATCAAGTATAATATATATGAATATGGCATATATATACTTGATAACTTAGGTAGGATCCATCCAGCTGAAACTAATCTGTGGTTTCTTTCATTAAATGATATAATAACTCATCATCATCATCATCATCATATTAATATAAAAACTCTTGCATCATATCATCAACATACTCTAGCTAGCTAGCTAAAAAACATCGTAGTCGTCATTATCACTCTTTAATCATCATAGTCATTACCGCTATCTAATCACCACCAACAGTAACTTAAAAAAAGAAACATTCACTTGTACCAGAAGCAAAAATATCATCGAGTTCAACATGATTGTCATGATATTATAAGCGTTCATATATAACACCACAAAAGCAAATCACTCTTTGAGATTAAGTTCAGAACGAAGAACGCGGACATGAAATGACAAGTACTAAGAGCAGCATGAACTAGCTAAATCACTCCTGCTAGCTACTCTCTCTCTGGTAAAATAGCATAGAACATGTATAGCTCTCCTGATTCATCATACTGTATCATGCAGATGAACCTGTCTTCTAATCATGGGCTGCGCTTCTCATTGCTGCCCCCTAGTACTTCTCTGCGATCGTTAACAATTTTCCTCCAATCTTTCACTATTAAGCATTCATCGCTTCTAGAAATCTTGAATGCATTCATGTGCAATGTAGGATATCTTGGCCGTAAGCTAACAATTGACATGCGACATTTAGTCTCGATCCTCTGAGGCACAATTGTCATCGGGAGTCCCTGTTGAATAACATCGTATAGTACTTAATTAATATACTTGCAATGAAAGTTTAGCAAAAAAAATATGTATGCAAAAGATGCACTGAGGACAAATACTAAAAATCTTACCATCGTTCCTAAATAGATGTGACCGTAGTTCAATACATCACTATTGGTCGCATGTTTTGAGTACTAACCTTTCTAAGTGCAGGAAGAAAATTTGTCTTGACAGTATGAAGATCCTCAAGCCATGAAACATAATGACTTATCTCCTCGCAGTTTACTTCAGCTCCGGGACAGTAGTAGGTTCTGTCTACCAAGCGCCAGACATGTTTGCTTGAATGGAGATAAGCTGTCAATAGAAATTAGTTGTCAATTATTTTTGAATAAGCAATATCAAAGACAAAAACATAGTTGAGAAAACTCACATAATGGTAGAATTGGAGGCGTCTGCACATCGACCCATATGTCTCTATTACCTTCAATATCATCTTCCGGACGAATATCAAAGGTGATAACCATACCAGGCTCAAATGCATAAGCCTTGCATAGAGCTTGCCAAGTTTTGCATTCAAAATAGGTGTACGTGTGTGCATTATATACTTTGACGTTGAAAGTATAACCATGCTCAGTTTTCAGGTAAACTCTCTTTACCCCCATAGTTTCCATATCATTGAAACCTATCTTATCCAAGACAAAAATTCTTGCATGGCAGAGGATGCGCTAGTAGAATAGTGAAAATTAAAAATTATAAGTCAGACAAATGAAGCATATATAAGTCATGCTTAATTACGAAAACAGACTTGTCATTGTGACTTACTGTATCGAATTCGAATATCTCATCCAGCTTGATACTGAATCGCCTATCATCAATAAGGAAATTTCTGTCACACTGGCCGTGCTGGTCTTCACAATATTCGCACATAATGAAATTTTTTCTGTCATCAGACGACATTTCTTATGTTCATATTAGGCGAAACATTAAATACTTACTAATTCAATTAATTCAACTACTTTTATTAATTCAACTAAGTATTTACTAAAAATAAACTAGTTATATTAATTCAAATAATCTCATATACCTAAATTTTCTTGCTAAAAATAAACTAGTTCTATTAATTCAACTAGTTCAACTAAGCATTTACTAAAAATAAACTAGTTCTATTAATTCAACTAGTTCAACTAAGCATTTACTAAAAATAAACTAGTTCTATTAATTCAACTAGTTCAACTAAGCATTTACTAAAAATAAACTAGTTATATTAATTCAACTAGTTCAACTAAACATTTACCAAAAATAAACTAGTTATATTAATTCAACTAGTTCAACAAAACATCTACTAAAAATAAACTAGTTATATTAATTCAACTAGTTCAACTAAGCATTTACTAAAAATAAACTAGTTATATTAATTCAACTAGTTCAACTAAAAATTTACTAAAAATAAACTAGTTATATTAATCAACTAGTTCAAATAATATAACTAGGTCTCTTAATTCAACTAGTTCAAATAAAAATCTCATATACCTAAATTTTCTTACTAAAAATAAACTAGTTGTAATTCATCTAACAACATTAACATTTCTAACATTCTAAAAATAAACTAGTTATATTAATTAATTCATCTAAACAATAGAAAACAGAAAATAAGTAAAAAATATGTGTGTGTGTGTATGTGTGTACGTACATGTGTAGTGTACGTGTAGTGTGTGTGTGTATGTGTGTATGCGTGTGTGTATGTGTGTGTGTGTGTATGTGTGTGTGTGAGTACTTGATGGAGCGGGCGCGTACGGACGACGGGGGCGGCGACGTACGACGGGCGGCGGGGCGGCGAGGGCGGCGGCCGGGGACGGCGACGAGACGGGCCGGGCGGCGGGGGCGGCGACGACGACGGGCGGTGGCGGCACGCGGCGACGACGGGGGCGGCGAGGGCGGCGGGGACGTCTCCTTCCTCTCCTTCTTCTTCCTCTTCTGCTTCCTCTTCATCTTCCTCTTCTGCTTCCTCTTCTGCTTCCTCTTCTTCCTGCTCTTTATCTTCCTCTTCATCTTCTTCTTCTCCTTCTTCTCCTTCTTATCCTCCTCCTTCTTCTCCTCTTCCTCTTCTTCTTCTTCTTCTTCTTCTTCTTCTTCTTCTTCTTCTTCTTCTTCTTCTTCTTCTTCTTCTTCTTCTTCTTCTTCTTCTTCTTCTTCTTCTTCTTCTTCTTCTTCTTCTTCTTCTTCTTCTTCTGCTTCTTCTGCTTCTTCTGCTTCTGCTTCTTCTTCCTCTTCTTCTACAGCTTGTGATAGTTTGAAAAATAACATATTTAAATTGTGCATCTGAACGCAGAAAAAATACATTGATTAGTACCGCCTTTCAGCCAAAATGCGCTACTGCTACAGAGAAGTACATATAAAAAATACATTGATCATCAATGATCTTTTTGTATAGAATCTAAATCGTCAATAGGAATCTACCACCGATTTAAGAACCGGCGAAGACTCCTATTGCAGCCACAGATCCTACACATAGAGTTCAATGAAGACCAAATGCTTGTGATAGTTTGAGAAGTAACATATTTAAGGTGGTCAAATTCTTGTTAGGGGAGCGAGGTGGGACTAAAAATAGCGCCTGCCACAACCTCATTAGTACCGGTTCGTGCCACGAACCGGTACTAAAGATGCTGGTGCCAGGACAGCACCTTTAGTACCGGTTCGTGGCACAGACCGGTACTAAAGATTCACAATGAACCGGTACTAAAGGTCACCTCCCGCCAAGTCATTTGAACCGACACTAATGGACTCATTAGTGCCGGCTCATATGCAAACCGGTACTGATGTTTCTCATATTTGACCCTTTTTTCTACTAGTGCGTACTCGCAGCAATTCAGATCACGGTTGATTCTAATCTAAGCACCGAACAATGGTGCCTCCGCGTTCAACACATGTGCAGCACGGGGACTTCTCCTCCTTCTTGATCCAGCAAGGGGGAAGGAGAAGTTGGGGAAGAACTCCGGCAACACGACGGCGTGGTGGTGGAGCTTGCAGTTCTCCGGCAGGGCTTCGCCAACCTCAACGGAGGAGGAGGGGGTGTTGGAGAGGGGGAGGGCTGCGCCTTGGATGAGGTGTTGCTGCCCTCCCTCCTCCCCTCTATTTATAGGGTGAAGGGGGAAGGAGGCCGGCCCCTCTAGATGAGATCTAGAGGGGGGCGGCATCCAAGGGGAGGGGGCTTGCCCCCCAAGCCAAGGAGGGGCGCCCCCTTTAGGGTTTCCCCAAACCCTAGGTGCATGGGCCCTAGGGGGGATAGCGCCCAGCCCACTTAGGGGTTGGCTCCCTTCCACATACAGCCCATAGGGCCCTCCGGGGCAGGTGGACCCCCCCCCCCCCCGATGGACCCCCGGAATCCCTTCGGTGGTCCCGGTACAATACCGGCAAACCCCCGAATACTTCCGGTGACCGTATGATGACTTCCCATATATAAATATTCACCTCCGGACCATTCCAGAACACCTCTTGACGTCCGGGGTCTCATCCGAGACTCAGGACAACATTCGGTAACCACATACTATTTCCCATAACTACTCTAGCATCACCGATTAAGTGTGTAGACCCTACGGGTTCGGGAATCATGCAGACATGACCAAGACAACTCTCCAGCCAATAACCAATAGCGGGATCTAGATACCGATGTTGGCTCTCACATGCTCCACGATGATCTCATCGGATGAACCACGATGTCGGGGATTCAAGCAACTCCATATACAATTCCCTTTGTCAATCGACATGTTACTTGCCCGAGATTCGATCATCGGTATCCCAATACCTCGTTCAATCCCGTTACCGACAAGTCACTTTACTCGTTCCATAATGCATGATCCCTGTGACTAACTACTTGTCACATTGAGCTCATTATGCTGATGGATTACCGAGTGGGCCCAGAGATACCTCTCCATCATATGGAGTGACAAATCTTAGTCTCGATTCGTGCCAACCCAACAGACACTTTCGGAGATACCTGTAATGCACCTTTATAGCCACCCCATTATGTTGTGACGTTTAGTACACCCAAAGCATTCCTACGGTATCCGGAAGTTACACAATCTCATGGTCTAAGGAAATGATACTTCACATTAGAAAAGCTTTAGCAAACGAACTTTACGATCTTGTGCTATGCTTTGGATTGGGTCTTGTCCATCACATCATTCTCCTAATGATGTGATCCCGTTATCAATGACATCCAATGTCCATAGTCAGGAAACCATGACCATCTGTTGATCAACGAGCTAGTCAACTAGAGCCTCACTAGGGACATGTTGTGGTCTATGTATTCACACATGTATTACGTTTTCCGGTCAATACAATTATAGCATGAACAATAGACAATTATCATGAACAAGGAAATATAATAATAACCATTTTATTATTGCCTCTAGGGCATATTTCCAACAGTACTAGCAACCAACGGGGAGGGGTTCCGGTTCAAATCCAAATGCAAACTAGACTCAACCTTCTTGGAGGCAAATAACTCAAGAGCCTTGTCTAGAGATTCCACAACCGTCTCCTTGTATGCAACCCAACGTTGCTCTGAGTTCACACACATTGCCTTCCAACGGATGTGCATTCCAAAACCAACATTATGCCTTCCCTCGAACTCAACAACGCCACTTGGGTCCATCCAATTCAAATCCGTCCTCACTTGTTCCAAGACATCCGCATAGCTAGGACTACTCTTAAACACCATGTCAAGCTCATCCGGGTCCGGCTGAACATTGCCTTTCAAAAATGCCTCTTTATCCACATGATGAACATAAACACATATTCTTCCCATCCCTACAATAATCAAAAACACACATATATCAAGTAAGTACTTAACAAAATATTTGCACAAAATACATAAGCCCTAACATATATATGAAACAATAAGCCTAACCCCCACTTAACAATAACCACAACCCTAACCATAGCATAACCCTAACACCAACATCAAATACACATAACACTAACCCTAGCATAGTATGAAGCCTAACCATACCAAATTAGCAAAGAAACATAACATGATTCAACACAAATTTCCAAATCCAAGCCAAAACTAGGGTTTCCCCAAACTAGGAAGATTTGAGCAAATGTGACAATTCTTATGGATGAAACGAGGGGATCGGAGGAGATTACCTTAAGGGAGGGGTTGGCTTCGAAATCCATGGTCAAATACTCCGTTTTGCAAGATTTGAGAAGGATTTGAGAGGGGGAGAGAGGAAGAGAGGAGGTCCGCAAGGCTAAGGGTTTGGGTGGGGCGGGGTTGTGTGGGGTGGGGGTGGGAGGGGAGAGAGGGTGGGGCCAGCCTAAGTGACAAACAGACTGTGCAGCGTCTAAGGGAAGGGCGCTGCACATTACACGTGTGACGCCTAAGCGCTAGGCGCTGCACGGGTGGCTTTGGGGCCGCCCCTGGCCCCGGGCTGCTACGCTGGCCGGGCGTGCGATGCCTGAGGCAAAGGCGCTGCATAGTGCAGTGCAGCGCCCGGCTGTGGGGCGCAAACAAAATGATCTGTTATGTGAATTTTTTTTAAAATCAGGTCAGATCGTGATTTGATTTGGTCTTCAGGTCAAATATGTGTTTTCTGCCCACACACAACCCCGCGAGCACACACAGACACACGCAAAATAATCAACCATCCATCCATCAGTGCAGATCGTGGCTGGCTGCACGCACTCCGCCACGGCCGGCGGTTGTGCACGCACACGCATGAGCAACAGCCCGCACACACGATCACGCACACACAGCAACACACATGAACACACCCCTAAAAAAAGCATGCACGCACACGCGCGAGGTGAAGATAACGACGTCGTGCGGAGGGGCAAACGGCATCGTGGGGGTCGCAAAAGAGTGTGGGAGGACGAGCGACTCTATTTTATGAAGTTCACCACTGGTGAGATTCCGGCACCGACGTGGGTCACAGGAGTTGCGAGGGCATTAGGGGATCCATTTTTCCGGTCACTAGGGCGACCGACGACCGATGGCGTGAGTTCCGGCAGCGGCGGACGAGAGATAAAGAAGGAAAAAAAATTAAGAAGCAGAGTTGCAGAGGAGTTAAATTAGGAGAGTTGGGTGCCGGATTAAACTTAAGAGGAGTAAAAGCTTCTTGCTCTAAAGGTTTGAGGAGTCGGTTAGATATGGTTTGGGCGTCTACAGCACCGACCACCAAAATATACACACTATTTATCCATGGACCAGTCAGCGGAAAGTAATGGAGGAGCTGACCATCCAACTATATCTTCTAAAACTTAAGCCTTTTCTCTAAGTCCGTGAGCTCAAAATAATAGCATAACAAATCGTCGATGATACAAATATTCAGATGTGACAGTAGTTCTAATTTAAATATTATAATCTAACTAAGTTTCCAAAAAATATAGTTCAACTCACACATATGTCTTAGTTGTCCCCTTTAACCGTTTACAGATACCGAGTCAATTCTTCTTGAGTTGCTCGCTGCCGAATTTTTTGATGCATTTGAACAAACTCATCAAACATGGCAAAGTTGGATAATATCACTCTTGTTCTCATATTCTCACTTTCGGCAGCATCTTCACCCTCATCCCCCACTATCATATTGGCCATGATCACACAACATGTCATCACCTGCCACAAGATTTCTGGATCTCATTGCTTAGTAGGTCCACGGACAACTGCAAAACGGGATCACTCCAAATGCCCTACAGTCAACCTAGAAAACAATGGAGATTGTTGCGGCACATTGATGTCACTGTGAGACCCGACATTGCCAAAGAAAGCGTGCCAAATTCAGAGTTGTTGTGATGCTACTGCTTCAAGAATGATGATGGACTTCTTAACATGTCTCCGGTATTGCACTTGTAGAGCTTTTGGGTAGTTCTTTCATCTCCAGTGCAAGCAATCAAGAGATCCGAACAAACCTGACCACCCTCTTTCTTCGGAAATTGCCAAGAGCCTCTCAGTGTCTGTGATAGTTGATCCTCTCAAGTACTGAGATCCAAACACCTCGACTACCGTAGTAGCAAATCTGACCACCACGTGTGCTCTCAGACATCCAGGGGTACTCCTCCCACAAATCTACGGTTGTGCCATATACAAGCATCTCCAATGCAGCCGTGCACTTCTGATAACTAGAGAATCCAATCCTTCCTACGACATACTTCTTCAAGATGAAGTAGTCATCATAGGACTGAGCGCCATTGTAGAGGCGATCGAAGACATTTTTTCGCGTTCGAAAGCGCCAACAAAAAATTTCGTGAGTAGGGCATCGGGGCCAAAGTAGTCTTCCATCATTGTCAAATGCTCCCATGCCTTCTTTCAATTCAGCACCTAGTGACCCTTGATCGATCCCTTAAAATTGAGAACATGCTTTGACACACATTCCACGTCTGTAAGATCGCCTGGATCATTGTCGTTTCATCTGCATAATCCTCCTTTTCAGACGAGTTGGCAGACGAATCAACATAGTGCTCGTATGTGTACTCCATATCCGAATCCACTGCTAGAAAGAATGAACAGAAAAATTAGCACGAACATTTCACCAAACACTAGCTGCCCATGGTGACCCTGTAGGGCGAATGCTACCTATGTGGCGGACGGACGGCAGGTGTGGACCAGCCGCATAGGATGAGTGACGTGGTGACTGGGTGTGGTGGTGGAGGTTGTGGAGGTCCGGGAAGGGCTTGGCAGTCGGGGTGATAGAGTGGCAGGGGTGACGAGGGAGAAAGCGGATGCAGAGAAAGAGGGAAGAGATGGAGACGCAAGGTTCGAGATGGGTTTTGGGTGACCGAGAATGGCAGAGTCCTAGGTGGTGGTGGTACAGACTCCCGCAAAGTTTCCCTAATTTGCTTCCATTTATGAAGAAACAGACAAGCGGACCGATGGGGACGGTGTTGAATGATAAATTGTGTCCAGAAAACTTGGTCCAGACATTTGCGTGCTATTTCAGGGTCGCTTTGAAGATGCTCTTAACTCCTTATTTTTGTTTATCTAAATCTTTGCCGAGGATCGGTTAGAGATGATCTAAAATGTTGGTGCTCACCTATTATCTCAATGACAGCACGACTTTTTGATGATTCATTCACTGTTGCGGCTAGCGAACTGGTGCGTGTACCGATCGATCAATCAGTTCCATCATGATGGACGCAGTCACACAGATTAAGATTTTACCAAGGACTTGACATGTCGGTTTGCATCTCATGGGAAATTTGACAATTTTGACCTGTGAATGAAATCATTTCGCAAAATGAACTGTTCGTTAAAAAAATTCGCTCAGCTGACCTTCTTGAGTGGTGCCTGACATGGAGGCACCACACCCTACGGTGTAGCACCTGGCATGCAGGCGGTACACGTCTATCTAGCATGGCAGCCCCGGGGCCCGCACCAAGCAGTGCAGCGCCTAGCCCGTAGGCGTTGCACTGTGACTTAGATGCAGCCGCCGTGCACTAGCCCTCCCCCAACCACCCCATTCTTCCAGCAGCAGTGATAGAAGCACGCAGGCGGCGGCTGGCTCCTCAATCCCCTCTCCAAAAATCTTCAGATCTGGCGATTTGGTCCGTGGAATTCTTCAGCATTCCATCCTACAAGCTACTCTCCTCCGATCTCTTTCTTTTCCTCCGTAAATTCGTTCACATTTATCTCATTTAGCCAAGTTTTGGTGGAACCCTTGATTTGCTTGGATTTGATTTTTATATGATAAATTGAAATAGTGAGGTGTGATTTAGGATTTGTAGTCATTATGGAACCTAGATTGTTCATGTTTTGGTGGCACCCTTGTGTAGATTTGTAATATTGATATAGATTTGTGTGATTAGGATTAGTAGGTGATTTGTAATCATTGTTGGACCCTAGTATTTATGGTGGGTATTTGTGATGATTGTTGACATCCTTTCATTGTATATCTTAGATTAGTATTCAACTTTCCTTTTAGTGTGTACAGGTTGTTGAATATTTATGTAATAATGCTCGCATATTAAATAAAACATAGGTAATGTATGTTGATTGTTTGAAATTTTGTAGGATGGCTTGGCTTCTCGATGATCACTGGGACACTCAAGACCGGCGTACTTTATGTCGGTGCAGGAGCAGGTAATAAGCAAAGTTGTTGGTATTTTAAATTTTGTGTTTATTTCAAACACACATGTCCCATATGTAATATTCTAATTTGGTTGTTTGTAGGAGCTTGCACCTTTGAAGATTCGGTCTCACGGGGTCACCCTTGGGGGGATGCACTATGATGAGCAGTACACACCGTACGTAAGGGAGACAAGATTCCTCCCTTTCATTCAGTTGGTCAGCCAGTCGACGCCACTCCTCAATGTTGCATGAATCAATGCGCTTGTTGATCGTTGGAGGCTAAAGACACACAGTTTCCATCTTCGGACTGGGGAGATGACTGTGACGCTCTAGGATATTGCAATGATCACGGGTCTTCCTATCGAGGGGAATCCTCTTTGTATGAGCACCGATTCTGATGGGTGGCACGAGCAGATGCATGCCATTATCAGTATGGTTCCTCCGGAGCCTCGGGAACCTGAAGCAGAAGACAAGAAAAAGGAAAGAGTCACAGTCGACGATCCTTTCACCTAGATTGCATCGAACTTTGGTTCTTGCCCTGAGGATGCTAATGAGGATGAGGTCAAGACATATGCTCATGTCTACATGTGATACGTTATATCCAGGACTATGTTTGCTGATGGCACATGCAAGAATGCTCCATGGATGTGGCTGAAGGCGTTGACCGTCTTTGATAGCAAATGGAGTTGGGGTTCGGTGACACTGGCTTACTTATATAGACAGGTAGGCAGTTGTTTATTTTCACTCCATTGGTACATTATCAATGCGATCTTCCTATTAATTGAATCGTGTTTTCTTCTATGTGCAGCTGGGTGAAGACTATTGTAGGACCTCAAAGGAGGGAGGTATTGGTGGTTGTATGCTCGTACTTTCTATATGGAGCTGAGAGCGATTGCCGGTTGGACGACCGAAGACCATGAAGTTTGAGGATTGGGACGACAAAGACGACTCACCATGGTTCCCCACTTAGGCTTACAAGTGGTATGTGTTAAATGAGACGACGGATGATTGCTCGGTCATGTACAAGTTGTACACGAGCGAGATGGACAAGATTACGACTGAGCAGGTGACTCAACATTGCATAACTGATTCTCATGCTTTTATCGTAACTAGAAATCAAATTTGCATTCTATGCTAAGTTGCAGGTGAAATGGGAGCCGTATTAAAAAAGGGATAGTTTTGGTAACCCTAGAGAGTTCATGCTGAATCCAATGTGCCTTAGGGATAGGGATCTTTGGCATATGCGGTGCCTGTCGGTGTCAAAACCGGCGGATCTCGGGTAGGGGGTCCCGAACTGTGCGTCTAAGGCTAATGGTAACAGGAGGCGGGGGACACAATGTTTACCCAGGTTCGGGCCCTCTCAATGGAGGTAATACCCTACTTCCTGCTTCATTGATCTTGATGATATGAGTATTACAAGAGTTGATCTACCACGAGATCGTAGAGGCTAAACCCTAGAAGCTAGCCTATGGTTATGATTTTTCTTGTCCTATGGACTAAACCCTCCGGTTTATATAGACACCGGAGGGGGCTAGGGTTACACAGGGTCGGTTACAAAGAAAGGAATCTTCACATCCGGATCGCCAAGCTTGCCTTCCATGCAAAGGAGAGTCCCATCCGGACACGGGACAAAGTCTTCTATCTTGTATCTCCATAGCCCAATAGTCCAGCATACGCATATAGTCCGGCCATCCGAGGACCCCTTAATCCAGAACTCCCTCAGTAGCCCCTGAACCAGGCTTCAATGACGATGAGTCCAGCATGCAGATTGTCTTCGGCATTGCAAGGTGAGTTCCTTCTCCGAATACTACAAAGTAGATTTTGAACATAAGAATCGTGTCCGGCTCTGTAAAAAAAATTCCACATACCACGGTAAAGAGTATAATATCCTACAAGTCCAATCTGCTGACAATTCATAACATGGCATCACGTCACGGCCCGGTCTTTATTCAAACCGTTTTTATCCTGCCCCTCCGTATTTCGAGGAGCGGTATTATTGGCACGTCTTGTTGAAGCAGAGATCGTGTACCCTTATCACGGGATTCTCATCAATGCGGGCATGGGTAACCTAACCGTGTCATCAGCATGGCGCTAGGGAAACAAGCGAGTTTTAGGGCGAGCGGGGAGGTGCACAATCTTTACTGCCTTTATAAAGGGATAAGGATTCCCCTCTTTCCCCCACACCCTCTTCTTTCTCTGCTCATTCATTCTCGAGCTCCAGCGCCCAAGCACCCATCTCTTCCGCCCAAAAAGCACTCCAATCATGTCTGGATCCGGAGCGCAAGGCAAGTGGATGGCCTCTCCGTTCAGGGGAAGGATATCCCGAAACTCCGAGAGGCCGGATACCTGGCCAAGAAGATCGCACACCGTCTCCCAGAGGCGGGATAGATCGTTCCTACTCCGGAACCCCATGAGAGGGTTGTATTCCTCCCTCACTTTGTTCGTGGGCTGGGGTTTCCCCTCCACCCATTTGTTCGTGGCCTTATGTACTATTACGGGATTGATTTCCATGACCTATCCCCCAATTCCTTCCTTAACATATCGACATTCATCGTCGCGTGTGAAGCCTTCCTCCGCATCCCGCCACACTTGGGGCTATGGCTAAAGATTTTCAATGTGAAGCCCAAGGTGGTCGGCGGCGAACACGCCGAGTGCGGAGGAGCCATGGTGAGCAAGATGCCCAAAGTCACATGGCCATCATGTAAATTCAACGAGTCCGTCAAAAGTTGGCAACAGCAGTGGTTCTATATTACCGAGCCACACGGCGCTAAATGGGCCGCCACCCGCGAGTTCCGATCTAGAGCCCCACTGCAGCTCATGTCCTGGCACGAAAAGGGCCTAGACTGGCCTTCATCCGACGGGCTGACGGCACTCCAAGCGCGTATCAAGAGCATGGAGGACAAGACATCAAATTTTTCGATGTGGTCCAGGTGATGTTAGTTCGTCGGATCCTTCCCTGCCAACGCCGGACTTGCCATCTGTGGGAGTTTGACCCGGCCAAGCACCAAACATTGCTGGAGTTCTTCGGCACGACACACGAAGACATCTGGAAGGTGCTATTCAAGCCTAGCAAATCGTGGCCGGACACCACCGAGGATCACGGGCACAAAAGCGTCCCGCCCTGCAAGTTCGGTGAGTACTTGTATGTTTTCAAGGTGTATCCTCTATTTGTATACCTTGGGGAAAACACCTAATATTTCCCGGACGACTCTCTCAGGGCTGGACGAAGAAGGTAGAGCAGATCTACTGTCCGGCTCCGCTGCCCGAAGAACATGCCGACCCACTTCTGATGAAGATGCTCGTCCCGGCGCCATATAAGGCGCCGAAGAAGAAGGCCAAGATGGAGGCCAAGGAGACCAGGGGCAGGCTCCGTCGTAAAGGTACTTAGGATGTGGTGTCCGAAGACATCAAAGCCCACTCCTCCACCGAAAAAGACGAGGAAGAGGAGGAGGAAGAAGAGGAAAGCCAGTCTCCCCCCGCGAAAGGGGGGGAGAAGAGGACGGCTTCCACACATTTGGAGGTCGAAACGTCTAAGAAGGGGAAAACCCCCCTCCCAGGCGAATCTACCATAGCCACCGACAGCAGCCCGGAGTGGGAACCGAGGCCAAGCCCCTGGCCAAATCGTGAGTATAAAGAAAACCCGGACATCTTCATATATCCAGTCTCACTTTTGCATAGCATTAATGTATCGAGTCACATATTCTGCAATCCGGACGGGTCCGACATCGGGCGATCTTTGTCAAAAGATTCGCTGGACCCGGATGCGATGAACAGGGAGACCCTCCCGACGGCCTCTTTCCCCAAAGATGTGGACAACACTGAGGTGTTGCCCCAAAGGGGCCCAGGCCAGGGCGAAGCTCGGGAGACCAGCGAGGCGGCGCCGGAGGGTCAAACCCCAGCAACCAGATACATGGGGGAGCAAACCCCCATGGATGCTTAAGGCGGGGGTCGTCCTGAATTCGGCCCCAGCCAGAGACAACTCCGGAGACCAATACAACTCCGAAATCAGGCTAGCAACCTTCTTCACCAGAAGGTGGTGAACCTATTCCGCCGGCGACCTCCATCCAACCGGAGGTGCCGGATATGTTATTGGTGGCGCTGCAAAGCGCTTCCATTATTGAAGAGCACCGTACACTTATTGGTGCGGTGATTGCGAAGGTCCAGTCCGCCAAAAGCAGGTTGACCGAAGCCTGCACCATCCTTCTAACAGGCTTTGAGGTAAGTAATGAAGTTAAAAGAATGTCATGATATAGATAGTAGCCCCTGATACACTGTTCGGCGTTTTGAAAAGAAAGCCGGACAGAGGATCAAATACATTTCGCAGGATACTAATTAGGAAATACCCATGTGAATGATTAGGCGTCATTATTGACTGCAACCGCTCATACTGCGGAGATCTCCGGACTGAAGCAGAGACTGGAGCGGGCCGAAAAGGAACTCGGCCAAGTGAAAAAGCAACTGGAGGATAACCAAGCTATGAGATAACTTTGTTTGTATTTAAATACAAGTAAATAGTTATGTTGACTTTTTAAATGTCGTGATATGTATTAGGAGTGGCGGCCGAAGCTAAGGCTCTTAAGAAGGCGGTCGCCGAGGCCGAGAAGAAGGTGGCCAAGGAGCAAGCCGCTCGTGAAAACCACGAGGCCCGGGTCACTAAAGTTCAACAAGAGCACCCAGAAGACATAAATAAGTGCGAGACCTTGGAGCAGAGCATAAAGGATCAAGAGTCCGAACTCACCAAGGCTCGCCAATACGCACACAATGCCCGGGCAGAAGCCCAAGGCGCCCTCCAGGAAATCCAAGAGGCTCGAAAGATCGCAGCGGGTAAGGCCTTTATTATGCAGAGCAAATATGCGAATGGAAAATTTTGTTTATTGACCCGGATTCGGAGTTCTCCAGGGGCATTTGCGGATCTGCCATGCAGTGTGTCTGATTCCGAGCAATTCTACCAAGCCGAAGAGGGTAGCTCTGCGGAGAAGCTGTTCTGGTCGTAATATTTTGCGCCAGAACACCCAGTACCCTTTACCGATCAGCTAAAGCAGCTGGTCGAGCTGCATAGGGCAGCCGAACTGGCCTTTAAGGATTTGATTATCCGGCTATGGCCTACCAAAGCGATTCCCAGCAGATACTTCGGACTCGTGAAGCGGCTGGTGAGTGCCTGCCCTCGGCTTGACGCCATCAAGCGATCGGTCTGCATCGAAGGTGCGTCAATGGCATTTCCCCGCGCCAAGGTGCATTGGGCGAAGATGGACACTTTGAATCTTATGACTGAAGGACCACCCGAAGGGAAAGAGCACCGCGAGCCCGAGCTGTATTATGTCAGTGTCCTGGAGGGATCCCGCCTTGTGGCGGAGCAATGCGCCTAGGATATTATATTCCCATCAATGCCTGTATGTTATCCTATGATGTAATATGAAACAAGGTCGTTATGTAAAATGATGCTTGCTATTTGAACTATTACCTCCCGTGTGGCCGTTTTTAAATTAATGCTGAGAGTTGGCCACTCGTTGGATTCTGCCCCCACGTAGGAATTACGGGGGTGTTCGGGATAAATCTAAACACTCTTTACTCCAGATTTTTGGTCCTTAAAGGAGGTGTTTAGCACGACGAACCAGGCAATCGGACTATAAGGCTTTATCACCCTCACTTAGCCATAGGAGTTTGACAAAAGGAAGGTAGGCATAGCCCCTAGTGTTTGGAAGACCGAATCTGGGGTTTTGTAAAACGCCTGATCGGATAAAAACCGATCCATCGCACGATGCATTAGTTATCGCATGATGCGGAAGAAATCTTTAAGGATTTTGTGACCTCTCGAACAGCTGACCAGCTCTCGCCGCATCATGACAGTTAGTTTTCGGCTTTCTCTACTGAGGTGCTCGTCCGGAAGAACGGGGACACAATCGCAGTAGTTCTCCCTTTACTACCTTAGCCGATATAGTGGAATGTAAGGTAGCAAGCACAGGAGCCAGGCAACCCAACTGTTGACCAAAGACATGATTCGGAGCCAATGCATATAATGCTATAAGTTCGGGGTTTCGAACTGCACTGTAAAAGTGTTCGGACTTTCTTGCCGTGTTAAGGGGTACAATGGAGCCCCTGGCGAATTAAGGCGTACCAGAACGTACGGATGCGATTTATAATAAATAAAGAGACAAGGAAAAAATTATGTAATGAGGACGCTGCTAATTATTTTTCATTGTAATTTAATTAATACATCAAGGCGTATGTGTACAAGTAGCGCCATAAGCAAATAAGGCTATTTAGCATACCATTACCAAGAACGAGCTGCATGCGGGTATTTTATAACAGGTATGACGATCGTTAGCAGAGACCACCTGGGTATTCCCGTGTACGTCCGAGCCCCTTGCTTTCTTGGTGTATCCATCCCGCTACGGGTCTGATGAGCAGGTTTATCAAAAAAGGCCTCGCGAAGAGAAAAAACCTGAAAGAAAGAGAAAAAGTGAAGGTGTGCGGATCCAGGTGCTGTTGAGCTGCATTGTGTACCATAATCTTGTTGTGCCCCCGTCCATGCCCATGGTATTTTAAGTGCATAGTTGTGTACGTGCGGCACGGATTTTACCGCTTTGTTCGGGCTGGGACGAAGGCCGGTTTGCTAGCTGAGCTCTGGACGAGCCGGATGGTCCTGTTGCAGTGTAGCATGGAGCCGCTTAATGGTGTCCGGGGGCTTTATTACCGAATTGAGGTTTTGGCTAAGAAGGCTATTCTGTGCCTCTGCTGCCAGGGCCGCAGTGTGCTCCTCAGTATGGAGGGAGCACTCCACGTTTCCATTGACTGTTATGACACCACGAGGTCCGGGCATCTTGAATTTAAGGTAAGCATAGTGCGGCACCGCATTGAAACGAGCAAATGCGGTTCGTCCAAGCAGTGCGTGATAGCCACTGCGGAAGGGGACGATGTCGAAGAGTAATTCTTTGCTTCGGAAATTATCCGGGGATCTGAAGACCACTTCCAGTGTGATTGAGCCCGTACAACATGCCTCTACACCTGGTATGACACCTTTAAAGGTGGTTTTGGTGGGCTTGATCCTTGAAGGATCAATACCCATTTGCGCACTGTATCCTAGTAAAGTAGGTTCAGGCTGCTACCCCTGTCAATGAGGACGCGTGTGAGGTGGAATCCGTCAATGATAGGGTCAAGCACTAGTGCGGCTGAACTGCATGACGGATACTGGTCGGATGGTCCCTTCAATCGAAGGTGATCGAACAGGAGGACCATGGGTTGTATTTTGGGGCGACTGGCTCCATCGCGTAGACGTCCCTGAGTGCACGCTTCCGCTCCCTTTTGGGCATATGGGTAGCATATATCATATTCACCGATTTCACTTGGGGAGGGAACTTGTTTGTCCCCCTATGTCGGCGGCCGGGGTTCCTCATCGTCGTTGCTTTGTAATTCCTTTTCTCCGTTTTCGGTGTTTAATTTGCCGACCTGTTTAAAGACCCAACATTCTCTGTTGATATGATTGGCTGGCTTATCGGCGGTGCCGTGGATTTGGCACGGACGATCGAGTATGCGGTCCAGGTTGGAAGGGCCCGGATTGTTTCTATTAAATGGTTTTTCCGCTGCCCGTACTTGGAGCCACTAAATCCGGCATTGATGACCATGTCTTCGGGGTTTTAGCCATTGTTTCGACGCTTGTGTTTACTGCGTCGGGGCTTTAAGTTACTGTCTCTGGCTTCAGAAGTGCCAGGCTTACTTGAGGTGCTGTTGCTACGAGCTAGCCAGCTATCCTCGCCCGTGCAAAAGTGGGTCATGAGCGTCATGAGGGCTGCCACGGACTTCGCTTTTCTTGGCCAAGGTGTCGGGAAAGCCACTGATCACGGATGTTACGCTTAAAGGCCCCTAGGGCTTCTGCATCCGAACAGTCGATGATTTGGTTCTTAGTTAAGAAACAAGTCCATAATTTCCTGGCAGACTCTCTGGGCTGTTGGATTATATGACTTAAGTCATTAGCATCCGGAGGTCGGACGTAAGTGCCCTGGAAGTTGTCAAGGAACGCATCTTCCAGGTTCTCCCAACTGCCAATGGAGTTTTTTGGTAGACTATTCAACCAGTGCCTAGCTGGTCCTTTGAGTTTTAACAGGAGATACTTGATGGCATGGAGGGCATCGCCGCGGGCCATATGTATATGGAGGAGAAAGTCCTCGATCCATACCATGGGATCTATTGTTCCATCGTATGATTCAATATTTACGGGTTTGAACGCCTCTGGGAATTCATGTTCCATTACTTCATCAGTGAAGCATAGGGGGTGTGCAGCGCCTCTGTGCCGGGCTACGTCGCGACGTAGCTCAACTGGCGCCGGCCTGTGGTATTCGGCCCAGACAGGTGTGTATTTGTCATATCCGGCATGGTGGCCGCCGTTGCACACTGGGGTGCACCCCCGCGATTGATAGATCGATTTGGTATGTCCTGCTCTGTTCTCCAAGTCGTATCGCAGGTCATGTGTGTTTCCCCGAGCTATTGTGTTTCTGTTTGTTCGGTGATGTGGTGCCGGCTGGTGTTTGGGCTGAATTGCCGCTTTATCTAGACCACGCGGTGGTCTGTCAGCCGCATTATGTGCTGGTAGTGCTGGCTCTAGTGCCCCATCATCGAATTGAGGTAGCAGTTTGCGCTTCGGGTAACTTTTGGTTGGGCGTTCGAGTCCGTGTTCCTCGGCTGCCAGGACCTCAGTCCATCTGTCAGTGAGCAGATCTTGATCAGCTTGAAGCTACTGCCGCTTCTTCTTCAGGCTTTTTGCAGTGGCTATAAGCCGGCGTTTGAAACACTCCTGCTCAACGGGATCCTCCGGCACGATAAATTCTTCGTCATCGAGGCTCACCTCGTCCTCGAAGAGGGGCATGTAATTGCTGTCTTCCGAGTAGTCATTCATGGCCTGTTCATTAGGGCTGGCTTTCCCATCTTTCCGTCCAGCCTGTTTGAAACTCGGCTTGGCGGGGTCTTCGTTGTCTTCGGCATCGTCCGGAGCCCTATTCTCTTTTGTTCCGATATCGCTATTTTTACCATGGCGTGATTTAGAGCGGTGCCGCTGATGTCGATGCTTGGACTGCTTCTTAGGAAGTTTATCCTCAACTGGATCTTTTATGTCATTGCCATTGTCTTCTTTGGGTGTATCCACCATGTATATATCATATGAGGAGGTGGTTGTCCCGCGCCCTGTGGGCGGTGGTTCCTGTTCTTCTCCGGCATCGTCGTCCATACCGTCGATGTCTTCAGAGTCGAAGTCAAGCATGTCGGTTAAATCGTCGACTGTGGCTATCAAGTGGGTGGTGGGTTTGTAGTGAAGTTCTTTGTAGTCCGCTTCCCACTCAAGCCGGACATAGTTTGGCCAAGAATCTCATGTCAAGGAGAGAGACTTTAAGGAGTTTAACACATCACCCAAGGGCGGGTGTTGGAAGATGTCCACGGATATGAACCCTAGGATTGGCGCCTCGTCAGGTTTGATGGGTGCGGATACATGCGGTTTGGAGCCTATGGCCGGAGATGAGTCCGAGGTTCTGATTACACAGGCCTCGTGGGAGGTTAGATCTGTTCGGCTCTAGCACTGTTGAGTTCGTGGCTTCCGTGGTGAGGTTGAGCTTCTCATCCGTGGATGGCGCGCTCTGCTCTAGATCTAGGGCCAGTGCGGTCACATGCGCAATCTCTCGCACACCCTTTGATGACAGATTTAAGTCATGTTCATCGTGGTGGTGGGGCGCGGCTGTCACGGGTTCAAATCCGTCGAAGATTAAGTCTCCACGGATGTCGGTAGTGTAGTTCAAGCTTCCAAACCTGACCTGATGGCCAGGGGTGTAGCTATCGATCTGCTCTAGATGGCCAAGTGAGTTGGCCCGTGGTGCGAAGCCGCCAAATACGAAGATCTGTTCAGGGAGAAAAACTCCACCCTGGACGGCGTTGTTGTAGACAATTGAAGGAGCCATCAAGCCTTATGGTGACGACATAGTGGAACTCTCAATGAAAGCACCATTTTCGGTGTCAAAACTAGCGGATCTCGGGTAGGGGGTCCCGAACTGTGTGTCTAAGGCTAATGGTAATAGGAGGTGGGGGACACAATGTTTACCCAGGTTCGGGCCCTCTCGATGGAGGTAATACCCTACTTCCTCCTTGATTCATCTTGATGATATGAGTATTACAAGAGTTGATCTACCACGAGATCATAGAGGCTAAACCCTAGAAGCTAGCCTATGGTTATGATTGTTCTTGTCCTATGGAATAAACCCTCTGGTTTATATAGACACCAGAGGGGGCTAGGGTTACACAGGGTCGGTTATAAAGAAAGGAATATTCACATCCGAATCGCCAAGCTTGCCTTCCACGCAGAGGAGAGTCCCATATGGACACGGGATGAAGTCTTCTATCTTGTATCTTCATAGCCCAACAGTCCAGCATACGCATATAGTCAGGCTGTGTGAGGACCCGTTAGTCCAGAACTCCCTCAGTGCCCACTCATATGCAACTGGGCGATTGAGCTTCACATGCCACATCGGGTGTATCGCCAGTTTGGTTTGTTCCAGCCACACCCACCGGAGTGGGAGGACACGGACAAGTTGCTACACGCATAAGATAGAATTAACCTTGAGCACTTAGCAGCTTCTCAGCAGTTTTGATGGTGCTAATATTCTATTTTCTAACTTGCTGGTTGGATAGGAGAAAGCAAGAGAAGATCAAGTACTAGGACAAGCATCATAGAAAGTATATCATATAGTTCGCGCTTAGTGTGGAGCAAGCTAAGGCTGGAAAACGATCCCAGCTTCGTGGGCACTGCCCAGTCGCGTTCAACAACTAGCTCACATGGTTTCTTGCAAGTACCCATCTGGAGATATGCAAGCCAGCGTATAATGAGGAGATTTTGGAAGATCCCACCATCTTCGATGATCTAACCCAGCACCAGTACAATAAATTAGTCAGGGAAGGCACCCGAGTCCCTTCAGCTCCAATGATGAACTTTGTGGTATTTCCCTCTTTGCTTTCCCATTCGCACTATTCACATCTTTCCTTGCCTAACACGTAAATGTCGTTTCTGTTCATAGCATACCCAGATCAAAAAAGCAGCTGATGAGACCGAGACTATTCTGGAGACAACCCCGGTTGGGAAAAGCGATGGGGAAGGTGCACTTCAAGCATTCATTAAGGTTCACATCTCCTTCAAATTTCCATGTAACATTTCTTGCTACGTTCGATATCTCATTCAAATGTACATGTTGCAGCGCCAGGGCGAGAGGTTAAGGCGGTTATCGAACCTTGTCGTTTGTCATGACCCTGAATATGTATCACCTTAGCGGTCTAGGTCCGCGACACCATTAGATCCCACTTCTGGCCATGGTGCTCATTTGGAGGATGATGATGTGGGTGTGGTCACCCAAGAGGTATGCCAATATCGTGTCTTCAATTATTGATGCATTGCTAACTTTATCCTCACACATGGTCTTTTCCATATCGTTTGTTTTTGTAATAGGCTGCTCATGACATGACCTTGGAGACCTATCAAGTTTGGTCAGCATACATGTTAAAGCCTAGGAGGGGAATCAATGAATACACACCTGAAGACTTCACCGAAATAGGCAAGAGGACGGTCGGCACCTCGCGGATGGCGGCTTTGAATGACTATATGAATGAGGTGGAGGAACCGGAGCCGGAGCCGGAGCCAGTTGCTCATGCTAGGAAGAAGAAGATATACGTCAGGAGGGGGCAAGAGGTGAAAATAAGCGCGGAAGGAACTAGTCGTCGTCCTCTATTTGTTATGTAACTCGTTAAACTTAAAGTGATGATAGCTCTTAGTAATGTTGAACTTGAAGTGATTGTATCTCTTAGTAATGTTGAACTTGAAGTGATGGTTGTCGGTGTCAAAACCGGCGGTTCTCGGGTAGGGGGTCCCGATCTGTGCGTCTTAGGCTGATGGTAATAGGAGGCAAGGGACACAATGTTTACCCAGGTTCGGGTCCTCTCGATGGAGGTAAAACCCTACTTCCTGCTTGATTGATATTGATGATATGAGTAGTACACGAGTAGATCTACCATGAGATCATAGAGGCTAAACCCTAGAAGCTAGCCTATGATGATTATGATTGTGATCGTCCCTCTAAGGACCAACCTCTCCAGTTTATATAGACATCGGAGAGGGATAGGGTTTACACGGAGTCGGTTACAAGGAAGGAAATATAATATCCGGATCGCCAAGCTTGTCTTTCACGCAAAGGAGAGTCCCATCCGGACACGGGACGGAGTCTTGAGTCTTGTATCTTCACGCTCCAACAGTCCAGACAAAGTATATAGTCCGGCCGTCCGGATACCCCCTAATCCAGGAATCCCTCAATAGCCCCTGAACCAGGCTTTAATGACGATGAGTCCGGCGTGCAGTTTTATCTTCGGCATTGGAAGGCAGGTTCCATCTTCGAATACTCCAAAATACCAGTTGCGACAAATAGTGTCTGGCCTCCCATCAATGTTGTACTCCTCAGCTTCCGTGCTTCAATAATGATCATCTCTACGTCTCGAGCGAATGCGAGGAGCCGAGGCATTTTTGCATTTGCCACCACCGGTCCGGCAGGTTAACCGTCTATTTGAAGAGACGGGGATTCTCAGATCCAAACCTCACCCTCTTCCCTCGAGCAAGCATCCAACAGAGCGCTCCGAAAAAACCATTCCAACATGGCCGGTCGCCGCGGCTCTTCTTCTCTCTCCAAGCCGGGTAACTGGGAAGAGTGTTCAGTTCCTCACAGCCGTTTGATAGAGTTACAGACCCAAGGGTTTCTCCCACCGGCGTTCATGGTCCCCGTCCGAGCCGAAATAGCCACCTATAATGGCAGGGAGAAAGCGGAGGGATCTCCTAATGCATCCCCAAAGGAGCGAATATGCCTCATCCCGCATCTGCTAAGGGGCGTCGGATTCCCTATCCACCCGTTTCTTTGCGGGCTCCTGGAGTTCTACGGCCTCCAGTTGCACAACTTCACCCTTGCCGCTGTGCTGCATATAGCAGGATACGGTGCCCTTTGTGAGCTATTTCTAGGCTGTGAGGCTAACTTTTGGGTTATGGAAGAAGTTGTTCTGCCTTGTCCCTCGCAACCAGGGGGAATCCCTATGTCAAGTAGGCGGAGCCGAAGTATGGCGCATCGCCGAGACCGGATACCTATCCGGTACTCCCAAGAAGGCACTGGAGAACTGGCTATCGGAGTGGTTTTATGTTGATGACGTTCCCCTTGCGGATCCAATCCGGACAGGTCTCCCCAAGTTCAGTAACGCCCGCCAAAGGCACGTCGAAGCTGGCGCCCTCGGGGCCCCCAAGAGGAGGATACCAGAGAAATACACTTCCTGATGAGCAGGATAAAGTTATTAGCCAAATCCGGGCCGACGATAGTCGATGTTATGGCAATATGCATAATGCGGGGAGTGGAGCCGCTTCAATATCGGGGGAAGCCCATGTGGCACTACAACGGGGAAGATGATGCCACCCGCTGTGAGTCCGGACTCCGCCACTGCTCTGGCGAGGATATTGTCCGATCTGTATAAAGGAGAAGCAGAAGAATTCCTTCACATTAAACCGTGGGATGGGTTTTCTATGTACAACCCCCCCAAGCTGGGTAAGTCGCCACCCCTTCCCCTGCTTTACTCATTCTGGCATTCCTCGTCTGGATCATTTACCTTGATATTTTCGAGCAGGAACTGAGGAGGGCCATAGAAGGAATCTCCAACCCCTCCCCGCAGCCAGAGGACCCTGGAAGGGCCCTCGATCCAGGACTCGAAGAGGATCCGGATATTACTGTGGAGCTCGTCAACAGGACATTTTATCAGGCGAGCCGCGATTGTGCCTCAGTGGCTATTACCGCCGACTATCCCAGACTGCTACCTATATCGCGTGTAAGCCAAGCAAAAAACCCTATCCTCAAAGAGGACTCCTTTCTGATGCCATGCCACACCTGAAGTATCGTCTTTTTGCAGAGATGATGGTCGGAGTGCGGAGCCGAGCCCCTAGGGACCCGTCGTCAAAGGGCATCCGGATCGGGCAGGCTTAAGAGGAAGGTGGTTAGGGCCGAAACGCCGCTATAGAGGTATGGTAAAAACCTGCTCTATGATAATTGTATTTGAAATGTAACAGCATCCTTCGTGTCCTGGCAGAAAGAGGAGTAGCCGGACTATATCCGGAGATCCTGCCGATCACGCCTCCACCAGCCGAATTCTAGAACCGGCTTAGAGAGAGGAGGTGGATGCGGGTCGATGGCGCATTGCCCTCCGACAGAGGATGTAGATATGCTTTCCGCCACGAATTCTGAAGTGGAGAGCGCCATAAACCACCGGTGCCGACGGGCCGTACTTCGCAACAACATCTTTTCCGAAGAGGCATTTAATGCTTTCAATCCGGGAGACGCATACATCCGAGCTTCTCATGGCGCACTTGCCCGAGCGACGGACCAGTATACCAAAGATATACGGGTAAGAAAATTCGATAAGCATGTATAGTAGTAGCCCCTGAGACTTGAAACGGTTGGAACAACTGTTTTAAGGATCAATTTATGCACAGGTCCTTGTAGATAAGAATGAGCAATTGTCTCGAGAGCTGGAGGAGTGCAAGATCCGGCTGAGGGCCACTGTTGCCAAGTTATAAGAATCCCAGAAGGCCTCATCTGGTAAAATTTGTCTCACTTGTACGAAGATGTACCAGTTAGTAAGTGGCTTTGTATGATAAGTCTAACAGAAAATTCTGCAGACAATCCCGGAGTGAATCCGGAGGTCATAAGAGATAACGAGTCGCATCTCCAAAGGCAGCTAAAAGCTGGCGAGCGTGTTCTTACGCAAGTTAGGCAGGAGAAGAACAACCTTCAAGATGCCAATGTCCGGCTGGACGTCGAATTAAAAGATGTGCGCGCTCAGCTGGCGGACTCCGTGAAGGAGAACAAAAGGCTTCGTCGCGGCATTTATGGTAAGTGCCTAGACGAACTGTAGTATAGCTCGGTGAGGAGCAAATTGAAAGAATTTTTATTTGTAGGTATGTTAACGGGCTTCCCTGAGGAGGAGATGCCCACGTCTGCAGGCGATTTACTGCAAGACCTCTCACAACTACACGAGCGAGCTTGGCAGGTGATGCAGGGCATTGCTTAGGCCTTGTGGCCATCAAGCTTCCTGCCGAAGGGCATGGGGGAGCTTGTGGATATGCTTCAAGGAGCACGGCAGCGTCTTTGATTGTGGAAGATGTCAGCCTGCCGACAAGGTGCAAGAGAAGCCTGGGCTATGGTGAAGACGGGCTACACCAAGCTGGACCCGAACCATATGGCTGAAGTCGGACCGGCGGGGCCAGATGGGCAAGAAATTCCCGTGAGTCTGGTGTATGACCAGGTAGCGTTAGCCGCAAAGTATTCCCAACAGGATTGTAAGCTAGATAGCCTGTTGGATGGTATAGAGGAGGAATATAGTCACTCCAAGTGACCGTGTAATTCAATGGACATAAGTAGTCCCTAGCCGGATTAAAATCATTTGTCATGGCGGACCTTTTCGCTTCAGCCCCCGGATCTGATAGTCTGGGGTGTATCCGAATACCCGCTCAGTTATACAGAATCGGGGTATGCGTGGAAACCAGGCGTAGGGGTCATACGTGCTTGAATAGACAAGTACCCAACTAGTTATGTTATATTACATCGATAGTAAGAAACATCTTCCAGGGAGAATAGTTCCATTAGGGGTTCCTTTCCCTGGGTATTCATGCAACGATGTACATGTACGGACTGCGAGCAAAGGCGTAGGATACAAAACTTCTGGGGATTTACGTTGTAATAGATGAAAGGAACATCTTTTTCTCACCGACGAAATATTCCCTTAAGAACGCTAGCTTTCGGCTTCACCCAGTCTGAGGTACACATCCGGCTGAACCGGTAGTAACAATCACAGAGGTGCTCCCCTTATGCCCTATCCGAATTAACGGGAACGTAGGGCATAAACACAAGAGCCAGGCAACCCAGCATAGCCACATCTTATGTCATATCGATGCATATAATGGTGAAGAAAAGGCACATATGAAAAAAAATGCATATGTGATGGGCAAAAAGCCATTAAAGTAATTATATTTAGCTTCCGTATAGGAAGCCCCTAGGTATTGCTTACACACATAGTGCGGCTGGAGTGATCCGGGCGTCCGCACTGTATTAAGTACTTTGTGTGAAGAAGAGAAAAGGTCGAGAAAGGAAAGAGGAGGGAACGTAATTAAAAAGGAGGGGGTAAGGAGATGAACACTGAGTTCAGCACTAGGCGTAGAATCTCCAGAGTCTGGCCACGTTCCATGGGTTCGGCTTGAGTCTGTTATCGGATGCATTATGTAAGCAGTATGCTCCTCCGGTGAGAACTTTATCAATGACAAAGGGACCTTCCCACTTGGGTTTGAGCTTGTCCTTCTTCTTCTCCGGCAGGCGTAGAACGAGTTCGCCAATATTATAAGTTTTGGCCCGCACTTCTCTGCTTTGGTACCATCGAGCCTGCTGCTGATAGAATGCGGAACGGGCTTTTGCGACATCGCGCTTGTCCTCCAGGCCATCTAAGTTATCCTGCCGATCCAACTCGGCTTCCTTCTCTTCGTGCATGCGTACGTGGGGCGAATCATGTATTATGTCGCAGGGTAGTACTGCTTCCGTGCCGTACACCTAAAAATGGTGTATATCCGGTGGTGCGATTGGGCGTGGTCCGCAGCCCCCAGATCACGGAGTCGAGCTCCTGGACCCAGTGCGTGTCCGATTTTGTCAAGGATCGCACTAGTCTAGGTTTGATGCTGCTCATGATGAGACCGTTTGCACGTTCGACCTGGCCGTTTGTTTGGGGATGGTAGACGGAAGCATAATCGAGCTTAATGCCCATTTTGTCGTACCAAGTTTTCACTTCATCGGCTGTGAAGTTTCAGACATTACCAATGATGATGTTGTGCGGGACGCCGTATCGGTGTACAACCCCAGATATGACGTCAATTACTGGTCCAGATTCGTTTGTTTTGACTGGTTTAGCTTGTATCCATTTGGTGAACTTGTCCACCATGACCAATAAGTATTTTTTCTTGTGGCTTCACCCTTTAAGGGGTCCGACCATATCTAGCCCCCAGACCACGAAGGTCCAAGTAATCGGGATTGTCTGGAGAGCGGTAGGGGGTGTCGTGGTTCTAAGTCTGACAGTTGAAAGGGGGGTAGGTATGGAGAGGCAAGATCTCAGCTATGGTGAAGGTGTACACATGAGATTTACGAGTTCAGGCCTTCACGGTGGAAGGAACTGCCCTACGTCTCGATGTCCGAAGGCGGTCGATTGGATTATGTGTGTGATATTACAGGGGGTGCGAACCCCTGTGCCATAGGACGAGGGTGGCTTATATAGAGTTCGCCAGGACCTCTCCCGCCCTCCATTACAAGGGACTAAATGTACATAAAGTGCTGGCGTTACTGGTAACGCCAGCCTTAAGTGCTGGCGTTACTGGTAACGCCAGCCTTAAGTGCTATTAATGGCCTTAAAGACTACGGAGTGAATGCGTGTCCGTTGTACGCTGAGTGACTCCTGGTCTCGGGAGGTCGAGTGATTCTCTTGTTAGTCGAGTGACGGTAGGTAGGGAGACTCCCGAGTGACATGTGTCGAGTGGATTGCACTCGACCTTTGACCGGGGGTCTCACGGAGTCTCTTGACCTTCTTGCCTTCTTGGGTAGTGACCTTGGTAGGAGTATAGGTCAGGCCTATGACCCTACCCCAGGCGTATCCTCATCAGTAGCCCCGAATGGATTAAGGTATGAGTGAAAAGTAGGTTGAAGTTGAATCCGCTCTGAGCTTTGTGTCTTCACGAGTATCTTCTGTGAGGACTGAACGCCGTGTCGATTCAGTCGCCTTGATCCATTCAGTGAACTGTCGATTGAACTGGCACCTCATGTGTCGAGTGCCGTGCTGGGCGCGGATCTCGGGCACGATTGCCTGCAGTGTATCCCGGATTTCGCGGGATAAGAAATTTCGGGGAAGTGCGCGGGGTGGAGAGCACCGAAACAAGCGGGCCGGATAAGTAGCATGCCTCGATTACCGCGCCGCCTTTTTCGCCACGTACGCTGTGCGCAACTGTTCCGGGATTTGACGGGATGCCTGGTCCCATGCGTCAGTCACTCGGAGACGCCCTTTATAAGGCGACGGGTCCGAGGTGCTGGTACTGTGCTCGCCTGTTCCTTCTTCTTTCTCCTCTGCTTCTCCACCGCGCCTAGCTCCTATGCTCTCGACGCCGCTGCTCTCCAGCCATGGTGAAGTACAAGATGGCGGCGCTAGAGCACGCAAAGAAGGCGAAGGGGCGGCGAAAGGCAAGAAGCAGGCCACAGGTCGTCGTCGCGTGAGGGGCTGCCACCGGGCTGGATCCAAAGGCCATTGGATCCCGGCCTTCGATGCGGCAGGAGGATCTAGCTGAACTGGAGGAGTCCGGATTGATCGCCAAGGGAGCGGCGAGGTTGCCGAAGGGGAGATGGAGCCGCAACCTCAACCGGGTGAGTGCGTTCTGCTCGCCACCCACGTCGACCGGGGTTTCTCGCTCCCTCCGCATCCTTTCTTCCGGGGATTCTTGAACTTCTTTGGCGCTCAGCTACACCACTTTTCTCCCAACACCATCACCTATCTAGCTGCATTTGTATCAATGTGCGAGAACTTCTCAGGGTGTCGACCGGACTGGGGTCTTTTCAAACACATCTTCACCATTCGTTCTCAGTCGGTAAAAAAGGCGAAGTCGAGTGACTCAAAAACCCACATCATCCAAATGTGTGGGGGTTTAGGTATCCATAAGAGGAATAGGAGTGCCTTTTCCACCATGACTCTCCCTGAATCTGTTAGAGGTTGGCAGTAGACCTGGTTCTACTGCCAGGATGTCGTGGCCCCGGGTCAGTCGACTGGACTTCCTCCCTTCTCGTTTGACCGCGTTCAGACTCCTGCCCCACTAAAAGTAACCGCCAATGAGACCATGGGGACGAGGATGTTGGTGGATAGAGTGATCCAGCTCATCAATGATGGTATTACTCGCATGGACTTGTTGGAAGTGTTCCTCAGTCGACACATTCAACCTCTCCAAGCCCGTGATCACCCGATGTGGTTGTATTCTGGACCAGATGACACTGCTCGGGTCCATCCAGAAGAAGTGTCGTCTGAAACCGTAGCTTTGTGGCTGAGGGGCATCATAGGCAACCAGGACAACCCTAGAGGATCTAGGAGAGTGGTCCCTTTTAGTGGCAGAAACCCTCCCGACAAGGTATACTTTTTGTTCCGATTGCTTCCCGTTCATGCTCCGATTGTACTTGATGTTGACTGACTCTCGTTCGACCGATTTGTTCTGCAGGTATTAACCGAGATGCATTCGATGCCCAACAGTGAACAAGCCTTGGAGCAGGACCAGGAGGGGATGACAGTGCGGAGGAGAGTGGCGAGTGGGAGTCTCCAGGAGAAGATGAGGAGGAGGAGAGCGAGGAGTCGAACAAGGAGGAGGAAGTCAACTTGCCGCCGCACTCCGAACATCGATCCAAACAGTAGCAAGATCCGGCTGGCGGGCGCGGGAAAAGCGTGGGTCCGAGTGCCAATACTCAAAAGCGCACTCGGACGTTGACTCCGGAGCCGACGAAGAAGGTGGCCAAGCAGCCTAAAGTTGCTCCTCCCAAGGCCCGAAAGACATTGCCGCGAATCAAGATGGACATCCCCGTTGCTTCAGGGTAAGTATCTTGTTTGTGTTTCCGTAGGTCGACTAAAGATTTTCTTGATCTGACTAACCAATTCTTGTGTCCTTCCAGCCCCACCTCTGCTGCCACTGACATGGACATTGACAAGGCACCAGGAGACGAAGAGGCCACTTCACGAGCTGGTAAGTTCGTTCAACCAAGTTCTGTTTAGTCGAGTGGGTGGTCAATTGACTGAAAATTTGATACTTCTCTTCTTATGTAGCTCCGCAAGATATCGTTGTGCTTCCTGATGATGAAGAAGAAGAAGTGCCTCTATAGGAGAGGAGGAAGAAGAGTGGAGGCTCAAGCAGGAGGAAGCTTGATGTCCAACTCCCTCAGTCGACACCGGCGCCTGAGGTGATAGTTCGGACCAACATCACATTTGCTAACCTGTTGACGACTGATCATCCGTCTGGGTCGACTGCACAGACACCTGCTGCACCGGTGGAACTCCACTCGTCCGACCTGGTAACTACTTCGACCATTCTGGAGTCGTCCCTCTTTGCTACATATCAAACTCCAAATGACTCACCAGGCGCTGCTAGGGAAGCTCTTCGCCAGGTGAATCTATTCATGGAGCAGGTGAAAGTGATGCATGAAGCTAGTCAGGTAGCTTACAACGCTAGCACTGCCCTTCAGACCAATGTTCAGGTCAGCAAAATTCCGACTGAGCTTTTGAGTGTTGCTTTATATCTGATCACCCACTGGGTGTTCCTTCGTTTAGAACTCAATAAATCTTCAATTTTGCACTTTTCGAATCAGTGGGGGCACGCAGAGTGCACCCACTGGGTGTAGTCCCCGAGACCACGGTTGGCTGCTGGCAGTCGACTGAGGTCTAATGATGTATCTTTTTTTTTGAAATCATGTTGGGCAACTCTCGCTCAGTATCGATCTGATCTAGTGGGGGCATGCTAAGTGCACCCACTGGGTGTAGTCCCCGAGACTACTATTGAATATTTGATTCGGCAGTAGTCTTAAAGTAATTCCTCTCCCTCACTGTTGCTTATAACTATCGACTGACATGTCTGTCTTTCTGGTTGCAGAGGTCTTGTGATCTTGGCACTCGGCTCACCGAATTAAAGAAGAAGCATATCAGCGTTGAACTTGACCTCGAACTTGTGAAGAAGAATCTGAAGACTCCTCAAGAAGAAACGGCCATCATGGGAGGTAATCACTCGACCATTTTATCTGCTTTGTAGCTTCATACTTCGCACTGTTTTTTCTTTCAGTCTCTTTGAACCGAGTGATTTCACACAAGCAGATGTGCGTAATGAAAATCGCTAACTTTAGTCTCGTATGAAGAGTGTTGTTTCTTTAGAGAGGATGAAGGAGGCTTTGGAGCAGAAGGATCTGGATCTGGCAGCTGCTCAGAAGGAAGCGCGCGAGAAGATGAAGCTTACGGACCAGAAGCTGGCTTCGGTCAGCAAATTGGAGAAGGAGAACGCAAAGCTGAAGACTGCCATCTCGGACGCTAATCGAGAAGTTGAGCAACTAAAGAAGGACAAGGAGAATCTGACCACTGAAGTCGGGGGCCTCAAGACCAAGACAGACAAGCTAGAGTCCTATCTGGAGCAAATCGCCGCCAAACTTGTTCTGAAGCTTGAAGGTATGATCAGTCAACTGTAATTAATTTGTTGCCGACTAGACTTTGTTGTCATGCAGTCGGCTCATCACTTTTTGCAATGGGACAGAACTGTGTCTGGACTTTGAGGCTAAAACTGGGCGGATTGAGACGGGTCTCGACCCCATCAACTGTCCTGTGAAAGACGACACTACAATGAGTATGCCTTGATTGGAGTCGCACTTAGATGGTGCGGTTGCTTATCTTGCCCGGCTGAAGGCGGCGATGTCTCAAGTGGATGCTGAACTCTGGCCTCGGACGGAGCTGTCTCAAGACCTCGAGTCCCTGATGACTCGACTAAATCAGATTCCAGGCCGAATGCAAGAGTGGAAGAAATCTTCAGCCCGCTGTGGTGCCGATGTTGCCTTGTCTTTGGTCCGAATGCACTGAAGGAGGCTAAGGAAGACAAGCTAGCAGCTCTCAAAGTGGCGAACACTAAGAAGCACTCCTTCTAGGACTTCATGGACACCTTCCTCGAGGCAGCCACTCGCATCGCTGACAGCATCGACCTCGACAGCTTCTGCGACCCGGCCAGTCCTTCTCCGGCCGAGTGACTGAAAAACATTATGCCTCACTTTTATTCGCCTCGGAATGCCGAGTGATTTTGTAACCGTTAAAACTCCTTCGGGCATGATGCCCGAGCACTTTATTCTGCGGTTAAGAACCTTTGGGTTTATCATCTCATATATTGCGTCTGTCTTCGAACAAAATTTGTTTTTCTCTCAGACTGTTGTCTGTTTATTTGATGCAGCTTCTGGAGGAGAATGACCAGTCGACCGATCGGGCGATCCTTGAGCAACATTGATTAGCTCCTCAGTAAGGCACTCAACAATGGTCTTGATGTTCATGTCAACCGATTGAGGGATCCTTCAGTAGCATTGATCAGCTCATCAGCAAGGCACTCAACAATGGTCTTGACGTTCCAGTCGACCGATCGGGCAGTCCTTGAGTAGCATTGATCAGCTCATCAGCAAGGCACTTAGCAATGGTCTTTACGTTGGTGAGTGCTGGAATGTAGTGAAGCCTCCGAGCGGGAGGATTGCTCACCCTTCGGTAGGAATTTTCAAACTTAGGCGAGTACTGGACTGCAGCTAAGCCCCCGAGTGGGAGGATTGCTCGCCACTCGGTAGGATTTTTCAAACTTAGGCGAGTACTGTACTGCAGCTAAGCCTCCGAGTGGGAGGATTGCTCGCCACTCGGTAGGATTTTTCAAACTTAGGCGAGTACTGGACTGCAGCAAAGCCCCCAAGTGGGAGGATTGCTCACCACTCGGTAGGATTTTTCAAACTTTGGCGAGTACTGGACTGCAGCTAAGTCCCCGAGCGGGAGGATTGCTCGCCACTCGGTAGGATTTTTCAAACTTAGGTGAGTATTGGACTGCAGCTAAGCCTCCGAGTGGGAGACAGACTCACCACTCGGTAGGATTTTTATCACTTAGGCGAGCACTGGGCTGCAGCTAAGCCCCCGAGTGGGAGACAGACTCACCACTTGGTAGGATTTTTATCACTTAGGCGAGTGCTGGGCTGCAGCTAAGCCCCCGAGTGGGAGACAGACTCACCACTCGGTAGGATTTTTATCACTTAGGCGAGCACTTGGCTGCAGCTGAGCCCCCGAGTGGGAGACAGACTCACCACTCGGTAGGATTTTTATCACTTAGGCGAGCACTGGGCTGCAGCTAAGCCCCCGAGTGGGAGACAGACTCACCACTCGGTAGGGATTTTATCACTTAGGCAAGCACTGGGCTGCAGCTAAGCCCCCGAGTGGGAGACAGACTCACCACCCGGTAGGATTTTTATCACTTAGGCGAGCACTGGGCTGCGGCTAAGCCCCCGAGTGGGAGACAGACTCACCACTCGGTAGGATTTTTATCACTTAGGCGAGCACTAGGCTGTAGCAAAGCCCCCGAGTGGGAGATAGACTCACCACTCGGTAGGATTTTTTTATCACTTTGTCTTAGGCGAAACAGATTCGCAACAAAGGTGATATGTACAAAAGAAATAAACAACAATCATTCGGAAGAAAGTAAATTATGTCTTTTGATAGCCAAACTAAGAAGTATTTCTTATTACATCTCATCAGCCTAGATATTTTAAGAGTAAAAAGGGTGGAGCAAATCCGCATTCCAGGCGTGTGGCTCATCTTTATTATGTTCGACGTTGAAGAGATGGTATGCTCCGTTGTGGAGCACCTTGGTGACGACGAAAGGGCCTTCCCAAGCAGGAGCGACCTTATGAGGTCTCTGCTAGTCCACTCGAAGAACCAGATCTCCTTCTTGAAATGCCCGACCCCTCACATTTCTGGCATGAAATTGACGCAAGTCTTGCTGGTAAATGGTCGACCGGATCAAATCCATCTCTCTTTACTCTTCTAGGAGATCGACTGCATCTTGCCGAGCCCGCTCCGCTTCTTCCTCTGAGAAGAGCTCGACTCGAGGTGCATTATGGAGAAAATCACTGGGGAGCACGGCTTCATCTCCGTAGACTAAGAAGAATGGAGTCCTCCCAGTCGACCGTTTAGGGGTTGTCCTCAATCCCCCAAGTACTGATGGGAGCTCATCGACCCAAGCTCCTGCTGCATGTTTCAGGTCACACATCAACCGAGGTTTCAATCCTTTGAGAATCAATCCATTTGCCCACTCGGCCTGCCCATTCGACTGAGGATGAGCGACCAAAGCATAGTCGACTCTCATGCCTTGGGAGGCACAAAAGGCTTTGGATTCTTCATAATCGAAGTTTGAGCCGTTATCCGTGATGATGATGTGCGGGACGCCATATCTGAATATAAGTTCTCCGATGAAGCTCATAGCTGTGCTTGCTTTAAGGCTTTTGATGGGCTTGGCTTCGATCCATTTGGTGAACTTGTCTACTAGAACTAGCACATGAGTAAATCCACTCCTGCCCGTCCTTAGAAGTCCAACCATGTCCAGTCCCCAGACGGCAAAAGGCCAGACGAGTGGAATTGTTTTCAGAGCTGACGCAGGTTTATGAGACATGTTGGAGTAAAATTGGCAGCCTTCACACTTGTCCACTATTTCCTTAGCCATCTCGTTGGCCCGTGGCCAGTAAAATCCGGCTCGGTATGCTTTGGCCACGATGGTCCGAGAGGACGCGTGGTGACCACAGGTTCCTGAGTGAATATCATTGAGGATCACTCGACCTTCCTCTAGCATGATGCACTTCTGGCAAACTCCAGTTGCACTTTCTCTGAACAACTGCCCCTTTATCACAGTAAAGGCCTTAGATCGTCGGACGATCTGTCGAGCCTCTTCTTCATCCTCCGGAAGTTCTTTCCTAAGAAAGTATGCAATGTACGGCGCTGTCCAGTCGGGAATGATGACCAGAACCTCCATGACTAAGTCGACCACGGCTGGGATTTCAACTTCAGTCGGATCTGTGGCGACTCTTCTGTGAAGGGATCCTCCTGAACTGAAGGTGAATGAATATGTTCCAGAAACACATTGCGGGAAATGGCCTCTCTCTTTGAAGCTATCTTCCCCAACTCATCTACATCTTAATTTTTCAATCGGGGTACATGGTGAAGTTCCAACCCCTCAAACTTCTTTTCCAGCTTCCTAACAGCATTGCAGTAACCAGTCATGGCTGGACTTCTGACATCCCATTCCTTCATCACCTGATTAACCACCAAATCTGAGTCGCCATATACCATGAGGTGACGGACGCCGAGTGAAATGGCCATATGCAACCCATATAAAAGTGCTTCGTATTCTGCTTCGTTATTGGAGGAATCAAAATGAATCTACAGAACATAGTTAAGCTTGTCTCCACGGGGGGACACCAATACTACTCTAGCACCTGATCCATTTAGCATCTTGGAGCCATCGAAGAACATAGTCCAATGTTCCAAGTGAACTTGAGTCGGTAGTTGCTGCTCAATCCACTCGACAAGGAAATCCGCAATTGCTTCCGACTTGATAGCTTTCTTTGCCTCAAAATTGATGTCCAGTGGAAGGAGTTCAATCACCCATTTTGCTACTCGACCAGTTGCATCTCTGTTATTCAGAATCTCAGACAATGGTGCGTCGCTGACGACTGTAATAGAGTGATCAGAGAAGTAATGTGCAACCTTCTTCATGGTCATGTAAATTCCATAGACAAGCTTCTGATAATGAGGATATCGTTGCTTGGATGGAGTCAAAATTTCAGAAAGATAATAAACTAAGCGTTGAACCTTGTAAGCTTTTCCTTCCTCTTCTCGCTCGACCGTGAGTACTGTACTGACAACTTGTCTAGTGGCTGCAATGTGAAGCAGTAAAGGCTCTTTGCTGATTGGTGCAACGAGCACCGGCTGGGTGGAAAGCAGGGCTTTGAGCTCTGCAAATGCTGCATCAGCTTCTTCAGACCACTCGAACTTATCAGATTTCTTCATCAGTCGGTAAAGAGAGGCAAGGCCTTTTCATCGAGACGAGAAATGAATCGACTCAAGGCGGCCAAACAACCAGTCAGCTTCTGAACATCATGCACTCCCACGGGGCGTTTCATTCGGAGGATGGTATCAACTTTTTCTGGATTGGCATCGATCCCTCATTCGAAAACGAGAAAACCGAGCAACTTTCCTCCTGGTACTCCGAATGTGCACTTTGACGGATTAAGATTGATATCGTACCTTCTTAGGTTGGCAAAGGTTTCTGCGAGGTTAGTCAATAGGTCGGGACCTTTGCGAGACTTGACCACAATGTCATCCACGTACGCCTCCACATTCCGACTGATTTGGGTGAGCAGGCACTTCTGGATCATTCTCATGAACGTGGGTCCGGCATTTTTAAGACCGAATGGCATGGTGACATAGCAAAAACACCCGAATGGGGTGATGAAAGCCGTTTTTATTTCATCGGGGCCATACAGTCGGATCTGATGATACCCGGAATACGCATCTAGGAAAGACAGGCGCTCAAACCCCGCAGTCGAGTCAAAAATCTGATCGATATGGGGGAGAGGGAAGTGATCTTTCGGGCAGGCCCGATTGATATGCTTGAAATCAATGCACATACGAAGTGAATCGTCCTTCTTGGGGACCATGACGACATTGGCAAGCCACTCGGAGTGGTAGATTTCATGGATGAACTCTGCTGCCAATAGCCGAGCCACTTCTTCGCTGATTGCTTTTCTCTTCTGAATGGCGGACCGCCGAAGGTGCTCTTTGACGGGTTTTGCCTTGGAGTCGACACACAAACAGTGCTCAGCCAGTTCTCTGGGTACACCTGGCATGTTAGAGGGTTTCCATGCGAAGATGTCCCAGTTCTCAGGAAGGAACTGGATGAGCACTTCTTCCTATTTGCTGTCGAGTGTTGTTGATATATGAGTCGGGGCAGCATTGGGATCGGTCGAGTGAATATGAATTGGTTTAGTTTCACCAGTCGACTAAAATGCAGAGTCTGTAGCAGGCTTCTTGGCTCGGAGCAAATCACTCGGATCTGCACTCTTCTGATACTCCTGGAATTCAACCGCCGCCATCTGTGCATCGGCGATTTTGGAACCTTTCTGGAAACATTCTTCTGCTTTCTGCCGATTGCCAGTGACTTTAATCACACCTTTGGGACGAGGCATCTTCAGCTTGAGGTATACATAGCACGGTCGAGCCATGAAACGTTCATATGTTTGCCTCCCCAGGATGGCATGATAAGCACTCTGGAAATGCACGACTCCAAATGTCAACTTTTCTTTACGATAATGCTTGGAATCACTGAAAACCACGTCGAGAGTGATCTGGCCGAGTGATTCGGCTTTCTTTCTGGGGATAACACCGTGAAAGCTCATATTGCTCTCGCTAAGCTTGGACATCAGTATGCCCATCCCCTTCAAGGTTTAAGCATACAGGATATTCAGACCGCTACCACCATCCATCAACACTTTAGTCAGTCGAGTGCCACCGACCACCAGGTCGACCACCAGCGCTTGCCTCCCAGGGGTGACTATGTGAGCAGGATGGTCTGACTGGTCAAATGTGATGGTTGTCTGGGATCATTTTAGGTACATGGTCGTTGTTGCCGGAGCAACCATATTCACCTCTCTGTTGATAACCTTCAACTGACTCTTGCTCTCAACATCAGCAAAAATCATGAGAGTGGAATTGACCTTGGGGTAACCATCATCTTCTTCCTCTTCCTCATCTCTGTCTGACTCTTTCTCCTTCTCATTGGGATGTTTCTCCCGGAACTGTTGGATCAAGAGTCGACATTGCCGAATGGTATGCTTTGGGTAAATCAAATTACCTTCTTCATCTTTCTTCATGTGGATGTGACACGGCAAATCCAGCACATCATTTCCGGCTTGATCCTTTACCTTCTTGGGGGGCCAGGGCCCCTTAGGTTTTCCCTTAAACTTTCCTTGAGCCACTGCTGCAATCTCACCAGGTGCCACTGGCTCAGGTTTACGCTTTTGTTTCCGACTAGAACCACCTCCACCGGCCTCTTGGCCGAATGGTTTACTCTTCCCGCTACGGAGTCGATCCTCTTCTTCTCCGTTAGCATACCGGGTGGCTATCTCCATCATCCGGGTCAGAGTCATATCCCCAGTCCGATCGAACTTCAGAACCAACTCTCGATACTTGACGCCTTCCTTGAAAGCGCACACTACCTGATGCTCTGATACATTCTCAATGGTGTGATGCAAAGTGGTCCACCTCTGAATGAATTCCCTCAAAGTCTCATTTGGCTTCTGCACACAATGCTGCAACTCGGGAAGCCCTGCTGGCCGCTTGCACATGCCCTCAAAGGTTCTTACGAACACCCGAGATAGCTCTTCCCAACTGTGTATACTCTGCGCGGCCAACTGAGTCAACCACGCTCAGGCCGACCCTTCCAACATAAGAGGGAGATGCTTCATTGCTATCTGATCGTTTCCGCCTCCAATTTGCACAGCCACTCGGTAAAGCCAAGTTTCAGGCTTGGATTCTCCAGTGAACTTACTGACTCCTGTTGCCAATCTGAAGTTGGGAGGAATCACTGCTACCCTGATGGCTCTACTGAAACACTCTGGGCCTGAAACATGTAATCTGCTACCACTCGGATGATCTCTGCCCAGGTCTTCTCTGTGCGCTCTATTCCAGTCGACTAGGCCTTGGACGAGAATGGATTTCGCATCGAAGCCCGGCTCCCTTCGGTTGACTGGAGCTTTGCGGTCGTCCCTGTGACGGCTCTGTTATCGTTCTGTCGAGGCACGTGCGATGCACTCCTCGGAGGAGGCGTTGGTACTCGACGACGATTGTTACGGTCGAACTGATGATTGTATTGCCCACGGCCTTCACACCGCGGGGGCGATCTTGGGCTATGGGCCAACTGAATTGTATCCGCTACCACAGATCTGCTGTGTATCCTATTCCGCGACTGAGACACCGCAGAATTCTGCTCTCCTGCTGCTCGGAGCAAGGCCCGGATCTGCTCCAACCCTCGGCCAGCCTCTGACTGGGAAGGTTGAATCGACTCTGCAATTCGGCCCGCAGCAGTGAGGTTCTGAATCGGAGTGCGGTATACCTTAGGTGGAGGCGGGAAAAACTGCCATCGACTAGACTCAGGGACTCTCTCCCGGGCTCGTTCGTCGAGAGCGCGCTGCATGTTCTCCAGTCGAGTGAGCTCAGCCAAATTAGCCAAGCGTGCCTCCTCCAAGGCCCGAGCCTCGGGAGTTTCTCCAACGATGGGCGTGTGAAGTGCGTCCATGTTGCAACGACAAAGATCCTCTCTCTGCTGTGAAGAGAGAGGTTCGGGATGATACTCCTCGTGGACCCGTGATGGATCGCCGCCAGCATCTTCGACCATCAGGACTTCAGCCGCAGGATCGCTGCTATCGCACTCGGACGCCATCTCCGCGGAGCCAGTTGACAAATCGAACAGGCCGTGGAGAGTTTCATCGGGCTCGATTGCCGCGACTTGATGAGTGGCCGAACGCCGTGCCACCGCATGCTTCACGCACCGCTCAAACCGCGACTGACCGGATCGCTTGCGGCGGTGAACAGCAGGGAGGGAAGATGTCACCGGAGCCGACTGATACTGGGTCGATGGCTGCCGAAGAAGGACGCCACGAACGCACACGCGAAAGTGCATCGCCCCTCGGACGGGGAGCGCCTCAGCATCAAGCGGAGCTTCCTGAAGCCATGCCGAGTCGTCGGCGATGAAAACGAGCGCGCCGAGACGGATCTCACGGCCCTCAATGATCTCGCCGCCAGAAACCATGATGATGATCGGAAAAACTTGCAACTTCACCAATAAGTCGCTAAGACACCTGCCGCATGGTGGGCACCAACTATCGTGGTTCTAAGTCTGACAGTAGAAATGGGGGTAGGTATGGAGAGGCAAGATCTCAGCTATGGTGAAGGTGTACACACGAGATTTACGAGTTCAGGCCCTTCACGGTGGAAGTAACAGCCCTACGTCTCGGTGCCCGGAGGCGGTCGATTGGATTATGTGTGTGATATTACAGGGGGTGCGAACCCTTGTGCTAGAGGAGGAGGGTGGCTTATATAGAGTTCGCCAGGACCTCTCCCGCCCTCCATTACAAGGGACTAAATGTACATAAAGTGCTGGCGTTACTGGTAACGCTAGCCATAAGTGCTATTAATGGCCTTAAAGACTACAGAGTGAATGCACGACCGTTGTATGCTGAGTGACTCCTGGTCTTCGGGAGGTCGAGTGATTCTATTGTTAGTCGAGTGACAGTAGGTAGGGAGACTCCTGAGTGACATGGTGTCAAGTGGATTGCACTCGACACCTTTGACCGGGGGTCTCATGGAGTCTCTTGACCTTCTTACCTTCTTGGGTAGTGACCTTGCGTAGGACGTATAGGTCAGGCCTATGACCCTACCCCAGGTCTGTATCCTCATCAGGGGGCATATGACTCAAATTGGAAAAGAGCTGGCAGTCGACGCAAGGTTGGACAAGGTCCTGTGCGTCTGCTTGGGCTGTCGGCCAATAAAAGCCTGTACGGAAGGCCTTGCTGACTAGTGCTCGCCCAGTCCGGCGTGGATTTCAGCCAAGGGCTGCCGCCCTTCCTCTTCGGAGATGCACCTTTGGAGCACTCCGGTGGAACTTTTCTTATAGACTTCTCCTTCATGGACTTTGTAAGCTTTAGAACGCCGCACGATGCAACGTGCTTCATTTTGATCCTCGGGGAGCTCCTGCCTATTTAGGTAGGCCAAGAAAGGCTCAGTCCATGAGGCGATTACAGCCATAATTTCGTGGGCTGAAGGTGTTATTTCGGTGGTGGAGCCTCCGATTATGTCTGATGGTTCGGAATCTAGGGGTGTATTCTGATCCGTGCTAATACTGCCAGACTCCCCTTCCCATACCACGGATGGCTTGAACAGCCTTTCCAGGAATATGTTAGCTGGGACAGGGTCGCGTTTAGCGCTGATGCAGGTGAGGATATCCGCTGCTTGATTGCTTTCTCAAGCCACATGGTGGAATTCGAGCCCCTCGATCCGAGCTGACATTTTGAGGACGGCATTACGATAGGCCGCCATTTTTGGATCATCAAAGTCTCCGTTTATTTGTGATATTGCGAGGTTTGAATCCCCGCGCACCTCCAGGCATTGGATGCCCATAGAGACTACCATCCGAAGACCATGCAACAGAGCCTCATATTCGGCTGCATTGTTGGAGTCTGTGTATAATATTTGGAGTACGTATTGGACCGTGTCTCCAGTGGGAGATGTCAGGACTACGCCTGCTCCCAATCTGGCCAGCATTTTAGAGTCGTCGAAGTGCATGATCCAGTTAGAGTACGCGCCGTACTCTTTTAGGGAGTTCGGCTTCTGTACATTCAGCGACAAAGTCAGCCAGTACTTGCGACTTGATGGCCCGCTGTGGCTTGTATGTTATGTCGAACGGAAGGAGCTCGATGGCCCATTTAGCAATCCGGCCAGTAGCGTCGCGGTTATTTATTATGTCGTTGAGTGGTACTTCGGAGGCCACCGTAATCGAACACCCTTGAAAGTAGTGTCGTAATTTCCAGGATGCCATGAAGACCGCGTATGCTATCTTTTGATAATGTGGGTATCGGGATTTGCATGGGGTGAGGACCGTGCATACGTAATATACCGGCTTCTGGAGCTGGAATTTGTATCCGTCAGCCTCTCGTTCGACGACGAGCACTGCGCTTACAACTTGATGTGTTGTAGCTATGTATAGCAACATAGGTTCGTCAATATTTGGCGCTGTTAGGACTGGGTTACTGTCCAACAAGGTTTTTATTTCGTCCAGTCCGGCCGTGGCTGCATCCGTCCACACAAAGTGTTCGGTGCACCGAAGAAAGCGGTAAAGAGGTAATGCCTTTTCTCCCAACTGGGAGATAAAGCGGCTTAAGGCAGCCACGCATCCAGCTAGTTTCTGGATATGCTTGAGGTGTGTTGGTATAGCCAACTGCGATAGAGCTCAGATTTTTGCCGGATTCGCTTCAATTCCTCTATTGGAAATAGTGAAGCCGAGCAGTTTCCCAGAGGGGACGCCGAAAACACATTTTTTCGGGTTCGGCTTGATGTCATATGTTTGGAGGTTATCGAATGTAAGCCTCAAGTCGTCTATTAGGGTTTCGACGTGCCTTGTTTTTGTGACCACATCGTCCACATAGGCCTCCACTATTTTGCCGATTTGCTTTTCCAGGCATGTTTGAATCGTGCGTTGATAGGTTGCGCCGGCATTTTTAAGCTCGAAAGGCATAGTGTTGAAGCAGAAAGGACCGTATGGCGTTATGATAGCTGTTGCAGCTTGGTCGGACTCTGCCATCTTCATTTGATGGTATCTAGAGTATGTGTCGAGGAAACACAGTGAGTCATGTCCTGCTGTGGCGTCGATGATTTGGTCGATGCGAGGGAGGGGGCAGGGATCCTTGTGGCAAGCCTTGTTGAGGTCTTTGAAGTCGACGCATAGGCTCACTATGTCCATTCTTTGGTACCATTACCAGATTTGTCCTTCTTTGGTACCATTACCAGATTTGTCCTTCTTTGGTACCATTACCAGATTTGCCAGCCAATCCGGATGCTTGATATCTCTGATGAATCCGGCCTCGAGTAGCTTGGCTAGCTCTTCCCCCATGGCTTGCCATTTGGGCTCTGAAAACCGCCTTAGAGTCTGATTGACAGGTTTGTATCCTTCTAGTATATTGAGGCTGTGTTTGGCCAGTCTGCGTGGGATGCTCGGCATGTCCGAGGGGTGCCAGGCGAAAATGTCCCAATTCTCGCGTAAGAAGTCTCGCAGTGCGGCGTCCATTGCGGGGCTCAACTGTATCCCGATGGAATGTGTCTTCGTGGGGTCCGTTGGATGGACCTGGAATTTGACTATCTCGTCTGCGTGTTTAAATGAGGTGGACTTGGGTCGCTTGTCGAGTATCACGTCGTCCCTATCCACGGTGGCACGCAGCGTTGTTAGTTCTTCGGCTGCTAGGGCTTCGGATAATGCTTCCAGGGCTAGTGTTGCGCTTTTGTTTTTGGCGCGAAGTGCGACGTCGGGATCACTTCCTAGAGTGATGATTCCATTGGGTCCGGGCATTTTAAGCTTCATGTACACGTAATGGGGTATAGCTTGAAAGCTTGTAAATGCGTCCCGCCCTAGAAGGGCGTGGTATCCGCTGCTGAAAGGAGCCACTTGGAATGTGATTCTTCGGACCTATAGTTCTCCCGAGTGCAGAATACCACATCGAGTGTGATTTTCCCCGCACACCGTGCTTCCCGACTAGGGATGATTCCCCTGAAGGTTGTGCCGCTTTGCTCAATGCGGCTTTTATCAATTTACATCTTGCTGAGTGTTTCTTCATAGATCAAGTTTAATCCGCTTTCGCCGTCCATGAGTACTTTAGTGAGCCAAAAGCCGTCTACGATTGCGCTAAGGACCAAAGCGGCTGGTGCCCGGACTGTCTGGAATTGAGGTTCATCACTGGCGCTGAAACTTATAGCAGTGTCGTTCCACGGATTTATTTTTGCCACATGGCAGGTTTCAACGGAGCTTCGATGAGCTCGCTTGCGCCTATTGTTTGAGGCGAAAGTCTCAAGGATCGTTAGTACCGTATTGTTTTCTTTGGCGGGATGTTGTTCTGCTTTATGGCTTACAAGAAGATCCTCGCCACTTTTTGCTACCTTCCGGAGTATCCAACATGCTCTAAGGCTATGTGTTGGTATAGTGTCCGGCGTGCTGAGGAGTTTACATGGCCCATTGAGCCATTCTTCCAATACGGTTCCACGCCCTGGGGTGGGCTTTGGTTTCTCGGGGATTGGATCGGCTTACTTACGAGAGTTTGCCCGTTTAGCTCGGACAAAGGTTTTAGTGAGAGCCGGACTATCCGAAAATTCTGTTTAGGTTTTCCAGGCGCTTTCCATCACACAATACTTCTGTACTATGATTGCCAAGTCAGCAAAGTGCACTATGTCATGGCGACTTATAGCATTAAGGATTCCTTTGTTCGTGAAGTTTTTGCAGAAAAGTGAGACTGCGTCCTCCTCACAACAGCCCTCGACCTTGTTTAGCACAAGCAGGAATCTAGCCCAGTTGCGATGTACTGTCTCTTGGGGCTCTTGTCTGATATGGGAGAGAGGGTTTAAGTACGGGTGGGCGGGTGTAGCTGAATCTGGATTTTGATCCGATCTAACGCCCTGGGGCAGGGGAGTTTCCGGGCTTGAGAGCTCGGGATCCGGGGTGCTGCCCAACTTTTCCGGCCTGATACCCGATTCTAAATCCGGGGTCTGGGTCATGTCTTCCCTTGAGCGGGTGTCCGGCTCAGAGAGCGCAGTGATCCGGACATAATTCGTCCTTAAAATAGAGGGGTAATCCGTATGTGGCTCCTCCACTACCGCTATCTCGTGGGTGACCGACGGAGATTTAATATCCCTTTGGACGGGTTTAAGCCCGATCTGGTCATAGTCTGTGGCGACTCCCAGAGCAGTGATGCGATCCAAGAGCTCATTAAGGGAGGAGAGATCCATCGGATCCATCTGTTCGGCGAGTTCCAAATTGACGTGGAGGCTATGCGTGATGACCCGAGAGGTCACCGTCGACGCGACAGCCGATGGGGAAGCCATGGTGAAGCTGCCTAGTCGAGAGCTCGGCCTATAGCCAGCACTCCCCCAGAGGTGATGTTGTCCTTGACAACAAGCCGAGCAGTCGAGCCTTGCAGCGATGACACAGAGGAACTCTCAACGAAAGCACCAATGTCGGTGTCAAAACCGGCGGATCTCGGGTAGGGGGTCCCAATCTGTGCGTCTTAGGATGATGGTAACTGGAGGCAAGGGACACAATGTTTGTCCAGGTTCGGGCCCTCTCGATGGAGGTGAAACCCTACTTCCTGCTTGATTGATATTGATGATATGAGTATTACAAGAGTAGATCTACCACGAGATCGTAGAGGCTAAACCCTAGAAACTAGCCTATGATGATTATGATTGTGATCGTCCCTCTAAGGACCAACCTCTCCGGTTTATATAGACACCAGAGAGAGCTACAGTTTACACGGAGTCGGTTACAAGGAAATATAATAGCCGGATAGCCAAGCTTGTCTTCCATGCAAAGGAGAGTCCCATCCGGACACGGGACGGAGTCTTGAGTCTTGTATCTTCACGCTCCAACAGTCCGGACAAAGTATATAGTCCGGCCATCCGGATACCCCCTAATCTAGGAATCCCTCAATGGTCACTCTTAGTAATGTTCTCTTTGTTGAAGTTGAAGAGGTGTTGAAAATGTCATAATGATGATCATTACTGTTTGGCATGTGATGCAAATATATGTATAACTATTGAAAATGTGCCAGAAATATATGCAACACTGCATATTTTACTTCTGCGGTTAACAGAGCCATGGCGCCTAAGGGCTAGGCGCCACACTAAATGGTGCAACGACTCAGAGCTAGGTGCCACACTATATTGTGCAACGCCTAGCTGTGAGGCGTTACACGTCTGGGAAGAGCTATCCAGAGAGAAACGGAATTTTCCACCCTGTTCGAGGGCAAAAAAATATCTAAGTGTTGGTGTGGCGCCTAGGTGAGAGGTGCCATACTATATTGTGCAACGCCTCCAAGCTATGCGTTGCACAATATAGTGTGGCACCTCTCTTCTAGGCGCCACACCAAGATTTTTTGGCCCTCAAACTGGGTGAAAAGATTTTGTTGCTCTCTAGATAGCTCATCCTAGACATGCAACGCCCCAGAGCTAGGCGCCGCACATGGTATGACGCCTAGCTCTGAGGCGTTGCACATCTGGGATGAGCTATCCAAAGAGCAACAGAAAGCTACAGCTAGATACAGCTCAGTGTGGCGCCTAGCTCAGAGGCGCCACACTATACAGTGCAACACCTTCAAGCTAGGCGCCACACTTGGACTTAGAGAATTTTTTTGCAGAGAAGTGTTTGCAACTTTCTATTGCTCTCTGGATAGCTTGTGCCACTGTGTGACGCCTATCACCAAGGCGCCGTGCGGTGTTGTGTGGCGCCTGTCCCTTAGGCGTTGCACATGTGGACAAACTTCCAGACCAAAACAGAGTAGTGTGATGATGTGTAGTAGCATTGATGGCAAGCAGAGAACTGTGAAAGACAACATATGCACACAGTAGTTCATAACACATATTACTTCAAATAGAGGAGTAGTTCATACAACTAAATTGAGGATGAAATACATAGTAGTTCACGACACATAGTAGTTTACAACCAAATCGAGGAGGAGTCCAAAATACATAGTATTTCATGACACATAGTAGTTCACAACCAAATCGAAGAGCATAGTCTAGAGGATAACATGGTCATAGTCCACAAGCAAATTGAAGATGACATAGCTCTATTGCGCAGAGCAAGGCCCCTTTCCCTTCTTCTTCTTCCTCTCTTCCTCTTCTTCCTCCTCCCTTTTCCTTATGCGGTGAGCCTCCTTAACTACCCTCTCCATGAATATCTTGTTCTCCCTCTCTTTCTTTTCAGCTTCAAATGCCCAAAGTTTCAAGGTTCTTTCTTGAAAATCCTTGAGACGCATCTTCTGGGCCTCCTCACATTTCCTATTCAATGCTCGCTCCCTAGCGAGGCAGTCAAAAAGTCCTCTCTCTTGTTCCTTCCTCTTCTCTTCGAGCTCCTCTTGCTTCTTCTTATCTAGTGCAGCTGCATCCTCCTCTCTTAGCTTCTTCACAGCCTTCTCCCACCATCCCGCAATGTCACCTTCGTCATCCTTCTCCTCTACTCCCTTCATTGTTGGTTTGTTGGGTTGAGAAGCCGCCATACCTACAATGAGTGAAACATAATAGTTAGTAATGACAATAATAACAAATTGAAGAACATGTACATTGCAACATATTAGTGAATAAGGACAACAAGAACATTTGGAATGGTTAGTGAACAACATACAGAAATGGTCCATCGAGGTATCCAAACATTCCTCTGTAACGACCTTGCCCAAGACCACCACCACGGCCAAGTCCACCACCAAGGCCAATACCACCACCAAGACCTAGACCACCACCACGCGCTCTACCACCACCACGGCCTAGACTACCACCACGAGCTCTACCACCACCACGGCCTCTTGTAAGTCCTAGTTGCCTTCCTCTTTGTTGCCTAGATCCTCTTTGGCTACCAGTTGGTTGCCTTGGCACTTATTGGCTACTGAGGGAGTCCTGGATTAGGGGGTCCTCGGATGGCCGGACTATATACTTTAGCCGTACTGTTGGACTATGAAGATATAAGATTAAAGACTTTAAGGATTTCTTCATGATACATCGAGAGCTGGTTAGCTGTTTGAGAGGTTGTAAAATCTTTAAGGATTGCTTCGGCATAATGCCATAACCAATTCAGCGTCCGATGGATCAGTTTTTCTTCTGATCAGGTGCTTATAGAGCCCCTCATGCGGTCTTCCGAACACCAGGGGTTGTGCCTACCTTCCTTTTGTTAAACTCCTATGGCTAAGTGAGAGTGATAAAGCCCCATAGTCCGATTGCCTGGTTCGCTGTGCTGAACACCTCCTTCAAGGAACCAAAATTGGGATAAAGAGTGCTGAGGTTTATACCGAACACCCCCGTACTTACTACGTGGGGGCAGAAGTCGATGACTAGACAACTCTCAGGATTAATATATAAAACGGTCGCACAGGAGGAAAAACTTTCAAATAACAAGCAATAAATAATAGAAACACTACAAAAAAGACACATCCGTGACATTTTGGGCCGAACAAAAAAAAATTCTGTCATACATATGACACTTCTATGACAATAATTGTGACAAAACCCGGTATCATCATAGATGTGGTGGGCTCCTACTTCTATGACAAAAAATCATGACAAAAAATGGGCTTTTCATCCTGGGCGGGCCGGAGACGCAGCTGCATGACATTCTTTGGGCCGTCCATGACAGAAAAAACCATGGTAGAAGCGAGGGGGAGGAAATTTTTGGGGAGTTCCCGGTTACGGTGGGAGAGCGATGCGCGTTTCTCTCATATAGGTACGCGCGTGTGTGCAAGGCGTTGGCTCTAACTGAACCCGAGCGAGGCGTTGGGCTCTAATTGAATCCGAGTGATTGCACTGCAGGCTACGCGTTACTGAAGCCCGAACGATCGATCAATGGCTGTTAACTGAACCCGATGGAGCGATTCCTTCGCTACTGCTGCTAACTGAAGACGATCGATTGGATGAACAGTGAGCGTTGTGGGGGGGGGGTTGGATGAACAAATGAACAAAGAGCGGTGGTGTTGCCTCTAGATGAACAGGACCCCGTGGTGTGGAGGGCTGGATGAATAGTAGACGGTAGAGGGGTGGCCGTGGAGGGGTGGTTGAACAGGACCCCGTGGTGTGGAGGGCTGGATGAACAGTAGAGGGTGGAGGGCTGGATGAACAGTAGACGGTGGAGGGGTGGTTGAACAGTAGCCGGTGGAGTAGCGCGCGGTGGAGGCTGGATGAACAGGAGCCTGTGGAGGCTAGAGGAGGTCGACGGTAGCCCGTGGAGGCTGGATGAGGTCGACGGTGGAGATGAACAGTATCCCGTGGAGTCCTGTTTTGCGGTACGCCACACCCCTCCTGATGAACAGGACCCATGTTTCGACTGTAGGAGGTCCGTTTCATCCATTTTGCGCTACGCCACACCCCTCCCGATCAACAGGACCCCCGTTTCGACCGTAGGAGGTCCGTTTCGTCCATTTTGCGGTACGCCACACCCCTCCCGATCAACATGACCCCTGTTTCGACCGTAGGAGGTCCGTTTCCTCCGTTTTGCGGTACGCCACACCCCTCCCGATCAACAGGACCCCCGTTTCGACCGTAGGAGGTCCATTTCCTCCGTTTTTTGGTACGCCAGGCCTCGTTTCCATCGCATGTTCCATCCAAGCCCTCCCGATGAACATGACCACGCATTCTGTTCCGACCCATCCGGTTGGCTCCCACGCCTTCTGTTGCCTCCCGATGAGCACGACGCATTCTGTTGCCTCCCGATGAACACGACGCATTCCGTTGCCTCCCCATGAACACGACGACGACACTGTTTCTCCGTTCCGACCCAGCCATGTACGTATGCTCGAGTAGGCGTTCGAGACCCTGCCCGTATGTACGTACATGGCCGTATTTTCTTTCTTGCACCCTCGCCGCTGTACGTACGTGTACATGTTATGTGCGCGCCTCTACTACGACACGTGCGCGCATCTACAACGACCAGTATGTACGTACACATTCGCGACGAGAATGACAAACCTACGTACGCTTCGACCAGGTCGGTCCCAACTGTCAGGCACTTCCTTGCCTGCGAAGATGTAGCTGGTGGGTCCCAGCAGTCAGGGGGGCGAATCGTTTTTTTGTCCGGACGCACTTCCTTCCGTGCGAAGATGTAGTTGGTGGGTCCCAGCAGTCAGGGGGAAACGTATTTTTTGTGAAATATGGTGGCCCATCCGGTGGGTCCCCGCTGTCAGGTGGAGGAATAATTATTTTGCGCGTAATAAGGAGGCACTACCTTGCTGCGGCCGTGGTCCCAGCTGTCAGCCTCTCCACGTACAGTCCACGTCCGATGGAAGCCATTCCTTGACCATGTTGACCACGCCACACGAGAGCACCAGGGCGGTGGACGATGGCGAGGCCTAGGAAGGGGACGACGCGGAGCCGGGGAAGACGCGGCAGTGGATGCCCACGCGTAGAGGAGTACGAGGGTTCATTGGTTCGCAGCGGTGTGAGGCTGTCATCGCCGCAGAATAACAGGGGGTGTGGGTGAGTAGAGGGATGGCCTGACCAGCGGTGGGAGTAGTAGTGGGCGGTGAGGCCTCCGTCACATCGCAGCCGGCCCTGGGAGGTAGGAGCACGAGGCACGACCAGTGTTGGTTTGGGCGGCTGGAGCAAGAAGACCAGAGGTTGAAGAAGCACTACGACCGTTGGATGGACATCGTACGGTCACTGGAGCTAGAATCGTGCATATTATTGACTAAGTTGACAAAGCCCTCCGTCCCCGTCAACTTAGTAGTTCCACAAGTCAGCCTACCACTATACTGGGTCCCAGCTAACAGGCAGAGTATTGATTTTTTTTGTGCGTAATAAGGAGGCACTTCCTTGCGTGCGAAGATATAGCTGGTGGGTCCGAGCTGTCAACGGCGGTAATGTTTTTTTTTGTGAAATATAGAGGCCCTTTCGGTGGGTCCCTGATGTCCGGTGGAGGAATCATTATTTTGTGCGTAATAAGGAGGCATTTCCTTGCATGCGGTCATGGACCCAACTGTCGGCCTCTCCACGTATAGTCCACTTCAGATGCATGTCGGTCGTTGACCACGTTGACCAGGCCGCGCCGAGAGCACCAGGGCGGTGGACGACGGCGAGGCCTAGGAAAGGAACGACACGGAGGCAGGGAAGACTCGGCAGTTGTTTCCCACGCAGAGGGGAGTACGACTATACGAGGGTTTACTGGTTCGTGTGTCGTCGCCGGAGAATAACAGCAGGTGTGGCTGAGTAGAGGGATGGCTAGGCTAGCGATGGGAGTACGGTGGGGCGGTGAGGCCTGCGCGGCAGCAGAGCCGACCGCGGGTAGGAGGGAGCAGGCAGTCCCGCCAACGCTTGTTTGAGCGGCTGGAGCAGGAAGAGCAGAGATTGAAGAAACACGACGGCCGTTGGATGGCAATCCAACAGTCACTGGTTATGCGTCAACCTTTTTTTTAGGAAGCCTCAAATCTGTGGAAAACAACATACAACCCATCTGCCATTATTTCTAATAATTTACATCCCATTTGCTAATTCTTAAGGTTTTTTTTGGAGCCCATATTCTTTCTGTTAGCATTACAGCCCATACTGTGGCCACGGTTAAAAAATTATACGAACTTTTGCATATTTCGGTGCGGTCCGAACTATTTTTAATCCCGAAATTTCGACACATTCAAACTGATTTAAAAAATAAATGTATATCAATATAAAATCCAACAAATTCTCCACGCATAAAAATTAATGTAATTTAAAATCTCGAAATGAAAAAAAAAAGATATTTGAAACTAATTGCCGGTTTGATGTGTTTTAAAAATGTACAGCCCATTTCTCATTACTGATGGGCCATTTTCTCGGCCAGCCGAATGAAAGCTCTCCTCGTCTTGAAACTGGGCTATGGCCGTGGACCCGGCTATCAGCCTCTCCACATACAGTACTCTTCCGCTGGAAGTCGTTCCTTGACCACATTGACCACGCCGCACGGAGAGCACCATGGCGGTGGACGATGGCGAGGCCTAGGAAGGGGACGACGCGGAGCCGGGGAAGACGCGGTAGTGGAAACCCGCGCGGAGAGGAGTACGAGGGTTCACTGGTTCGGCTGCGGTGTGAGGCTGTCGTCGTCGTAGGGCCTGGCCAGCGGTGGGAATAGTAGGGGGCGGTGAGTCCTCCGCGGCAGCACAGCCGGCCACGGGAGGCAGGAGCATGAGGCACGACCGGCGCTGGTTTGGGCGGCTGGAGCAAGAAGGCCAGAGGTTGAAGAAGCACTACGGCCGTTGGATGGACATCGTATGGTCACTGGAGCTAGAATCGTTCATATTGACTAAGTTGACAAAGCCCTTTGTCCCCGTCAACTTAGTAGGCCCACAAGTCAGCCTCCCACCAAGGTGGGTCCCAGTTAGCAGGGGGAGTATTCATTTTTTTGTGCATAATAAGGAGGCACTTCCGGTGGGTCCGAGCTGACAGCGAGGGGGGGACGTTTTTTTCGTGAAATACGGTGGCCCGTCAGGTGGGTCCCACCAGTCAGGGGGCAAACGTTTTCTTTCGCAAAATACGGTGGCCCATCTAGTGGGTCCCTGCTGTCAGTTGGAGGAATCATTATTTTCCGCGTAATAAGGAGGCACTTACTTGCTGCGGCCGTGGACCCAGCTGAGACTCTCCACGTACAGTATACTTCCGATGGAAGTCGTTCCTTGACCATGTTGACCTCGCCGCATTCCATTGCATGCATGCGTCCATGGGCGTGGTGCGTCCCCACTGTCAGCCTCTCACGTACAAGTCATCTTCTGATGACTCTTTTTTTTGAAACAGGCAAACGACTTGCCATTTCATTGATTAAGAAGAAGAGTAAACATGGTCCAAATACAGCAGCCACATAGTGGCGAAAAAAGGACAACTACTCACGGGGTAGAATCACATCTAAACCCTTGGCCCCTGCAGAAACCCAAAGGCTTGCCTCATCAAGGATCCTGTCCATGATAATCATCGAAGGCGTGGAAGTATTTCTAAAAACCCTAAAGTTCCTCTCCTTCCATAGCTCCCAGGTGACCAACATAAGGAGCGAGGCCATTCCTTTTCGAGATGGCGAACGCGCAAGGGAAAGCTTAGTCCACCAGTCGTTGACATTGTTCATAGTTGCCCAATCATGCGTCAAGAGGTCAACCAGCCCAATCCTCGCCTTAACCGTGTTCCAGACGGCGATCGAAAAGCGGCATTGGAACAGAAGATGGGCCGCCGATTCCTGGACCTGGTTGCAAAGCAGGCACAGGCCGCAATTTGGCCAACCCCTTCGTTATAGTCTATCAGCCGTCCAAACTCTATTGTGGATGACTAACCAAGCAAAGAACTTACATTTAGGAGTGGCCCACACCTTCCATACGGTGTTAAGAAGAGGCGTGATGGTATACCCCTCGAACTACATCTTGTAGGCCGAGGAAGTCGAGAAGGTATGACTCTCGGTTGTTGACCATGTTGACCACACCGTGCCGAGCACACCCAGACTGGAATGACCCGGAGATGGGGAAGACGGGGCAGTGGAGTCGCAGATGGAGAGGAGTGGGAAACTTCACTGGTTCGGGTGCGCGGCAGCACAGCCGTGGTGCCGCCCACGGGAGAAAGGAGAAAGAACAGAGGTTGAAGAAGGAGCACGGCTGTTGGATTAACATCCAACGGTCCAGCTGCTAGAATCATTTGTTGATTAAGTTGACAAAGCCGTACATACACGTCCTCTTAGCAGGCCCACAAGTCAGTCACCAAATCTGATGGGTCCCAACTGTCAACGGGATGAATAATTTTTTCGCAAAACAAGGAGGCACTTCCTTCCGTGCGAAGATACAACCGGTGGGTCCCAGCTGTCAGGTGGAGGAAACATTTTTTCCAGCTTAATAAGGAGGAACTTTCCTTGCATCCGACCATGGACCTCGTGGGTCCCAGTCGTCAGGCTCTCCACGTATAGTCCTCTTCCGATGACTCTCGTTTGTTGACCACGCCGCACCGAACACAGTGAGGCGGTGGACGACAGCGAGGCCCCGGACGGGAACGACTCAGAGATAGGAAAATGCGGCAGTGGAGTCGCAGATTGAGAGGAGGAGAAGGGTTATAACTGGTTCTGTTGCAATTCATATCAAACTCAGGTTCACAGGACACGTTCATATTGATAGCCAACATTCACTATCAACAACTCAAAAGATTCCTATATACACAAGCTCAGCATATCTATGCATCCAAATGATTGATAGATCACACGACAATATTCATACATAATTCACAAAAAGATTCAGATATACACATGTTTAGTATGTTTATGCATCCAAGTGATTGAGATCACAGCCAATATGATCCATGGACGAACTTTAATTACCTAGGGTACAGACTGGTAAATGGTGTGCAATCAGAGGTACTTCTTGCTAAAATTAGTTCTTGTATGAGTAAACTTTCAAGTACATAAGAGGCAGCACAAACAATATGAACTTTGCTTGTAGGTTTATCCTCAAATAGTGGCCTCGTGCCGACGAAGGTTTGAGCAACTTGGCCACTACTTTCATCCAACTAGTTTACTGGCTCATCTTGGTCCTGTATCTCGCCAAAATTCTACATTGCAGACCAGAAAGGAGGCGGTTGAGAAAATGAACCACCCAAATTTTTTGTGCAGTTCAACTGAAATGGAGCATCCTTGGCGTGCAGACTGATTAAGTCCCAGATGAATATACGCATCAACCAACTTGTCTGGATTCTTTAGACTCCATGCCATATAGTTCGCTACCATATGTGCCGATAACCAAAAGGCACAAGTTGGGACCAAAGACTGGATTGCGTTTTTCTGGGCTATGCATCAAGCAATATTTTTGGCGTTCACTCTCCTAATACTTGGAGTTTGACAATTGGTTGACGTTGGTTGATACTCGAATGAATATAGGCACTTCTTGTCAACATCGATGCTTGTCTGAGTGAACTTTGGAGTACATAGCAGCAGCATAAGTACCTGTCCATCTGATCATTTTGTGTAGTTCTACTGAAATCACCTGATGTAATGATTTGCCTGTGAGTTCAGGCTCCAAATTACTCCTTTATGAAATCGGCAAATAGTAGCGCAATACCAAATTACCAATACATATGACAGGCACAATAATCAGGATAAAGACCAGTACCAACCTGTTTGAGGTAGCATATCAATTACTATTTCCTTTGACTGGAAGCCGAGATAAGCCAAGCGACTGACAGCAAAGGAAGAAAGCAAGCGGAGATTAGCGACTAACAGGAAAGGACGGAAGTTGTCGAGGCAATGAAGCACCCAAAGTTTTTGTGCAGTTCCACCAAAATCGAGCATACCCGTTGGCACATATATTGAGAGAGTGAGATTACTGTAATAGTGGGACTAGTTGATGAAACATACACCAACAAATAGAACCACCCTCATTATCTTAATGGGTAAAGTTAGCAACATAGTAGTCTTGCTTAAAGAGAGGTATTAGTTTATTTAATCAGTGCCAATTAGCTCAACTCAACACTCAAAGCATTGCCATTTATCATAGGTTGCAAAACTTAAAAGTGCAAAGATAAAGGAGTTTCTCATGACAGTAGCATGATACAAATAGAGATGACAGCAAACTAATATGGATGAAGGCCTTAGGCCCGTACCAACCTGAGAAAAAAGCTTATTCATGTAGTCCCATAAGAGATGATAAAGCACTCACTAGAATCATACAATAGTATATATTTTTGTGTACTTCAAATGTATGGTTGAAATCACTCTTGTTTACCAGTGCTGAGATTATATCGAAAGATTATCAAGAACTTCCAGCAGAGTTAAAGCACTGGCTGGGATACAGTTCATTGTATTGTCTTGTGTAGTTCCACTAAAATGTATGATTGGCACAACATGATCCATGTTTGCACAACTAGGAACAAGGTGAAACCTTCATTAGCTTAGTGAGAAAGGATAGGAAGACATTAGAATATTACTCAAACAGTAGCATCATATTCATGATGGACAATACGCAAAACATTGCCTCATTGAACCAATGGCAATAAATTGACATGCAAAAAATAGCACTATTATGTCATGACACTAATAATATTCCCTCCCTGCTCCACCACATGATTCACCTCCATAGACAAACATTCACACGTACATGATTCAGCATAGGGTCCTACTAAAGATTTGTTTAACTCCAACAGGAAAATTAGGTAGTAATAAATTAGTGGTACTTAAGTACTCCTAATTAATTAAGTGAGGTAGCAGAAGTGGAAGGGCTCCCTGGAGGATCATCTCACATGTAAGGTAGTCGTTGCCAGAGCCCTTGAATAGCCTCGACTGAGGCCTCTAGCTTCAGCAAGATCGCCTTGGCACTGTTTATTCTTCTTCTTCTTCCTCTTCATGCTCTGTTTCTCTTTCTCCTCACCAGTTGGTGAAACCAAGTACATGATTGGCCTTCTAATTCAGAATTGGTTTTGTCAATGAGGGAGTACAAGTGTACTAGTAAAAAACAACATTATTTTCTCATGGCAGTCGGAAAATAGAGATGAACACATGCATTAAATATCATTCTTACCTAATGGAAGGTTATGGCGCCAATATGGATGATGAGGATTGGAACACAGATCTCCCTTTGTGTAGTTCCACCAAAATGAACCAACTGTTCCATCTGACATTCCAGTTAAACAGCACAAAAGTCACTTCTTTTAAGAAGAGTTTTGTGCAGTGCACCAAAAGGACACAACAGCAACCAGGTGAATTGGATATCCCTGTTTGCACAAAAAGGCATAGAGGAAATAGTCAGAGTCTCAAACAATTACAGGCAAAAACATTTGGCCAAACTTGTCAGAGTCTCAAACAACTACAGGCAAAAACAGTGGCATGACTTCATTTTTACCAGGGACATTATATTAAGAACAACTAAGGCTGCGTTCGGTTCACAGGTTTGGTGCAGGATTTTCGTAGGAACACAATTCCTACGGTATTCTTTCCCTTCCAACCGTTCGGAACACGGGAAAGCTGAATAGTGTTTCATAGGAAAGCTGGTCTGGTAGTACTGATTCCATCGGATTAGAAACATCCACGCGTTGCTCATTTTTTGGGCGGAAGCCCGAGGCAGGCACTCGCTGCCATGCGTTAGACAGGTTGTTGTGCTGTGTTTGCCGGAATAAAAAAATCAACCAATGTGTGGTACGTGAGGTGAGGATAAGAGTAGTCACTGTGCAGCTGAATAAACAAATAGCATCTCATACTGCCAAGCATGCTACTCTAAAAAAACAAATCTGTACATTTCATAGTCCATCCGAACACATTCTCTTGAGAGTTTCCTCCGGTTCGTTGTTCCATAGTTTTATACCTACATTACTTTCCTATTCCTCTATTTTCATCAAGACCTATGTTTTCTGCCCCTTTATTCCGACCGGAGCCTAAATATTTGGTATAAGGGCATGGGACAGTGGGTGCACCAGCAGTACAGCACCATGTACGTAAACAAGGGCATAAAGTGGTGATTCATAGTTTGTTGCCCCGAGAACAAACCTCCAAGAAACATATCTGGGTTGGTCCCATTTTTGTTCACTCTAGCCACCTACTCCTATGTGTGGATAGCAAATCTAGTCCTGGTCATACCACTGTGTACAGCGTTACCCCTATATTTCCCTTTTCGACCAAGAGACCGGTTGGATGACCAGTCTGTACTACTTTCATCCCCTTTCCTTCTTGTTTGTACCAAGTCCGATGTACATACTAAATTCCCCCACCCCCAATTTATTTCAATGACAAGTATTTTCGGACGGAGGGAGTACAAGATTCGACTCCATGAAGTAGCTTTACCTCTAACAATAGAAGAAAAAAGTAGGTGATGTTGGACCATCCGATCGAGAGGGGCTGAGAGGTAGAAAATGATGCACATGCAGCGACATAGCGAGCTGGGGAAGTAGAGCTAAGGCAGTTTCGATCGAAGATATACCTGAAGGTCATCGGGATGTGGATAGGTGGGCGGCGGGAGGCCGGATCCGCCTACAGGCAACGACGAAGGGATCAGAGGACCTCCCGCGCCAACACTTGGCCAGAGATAACGGTGCGACCGGCAGTGGGTCTCCTCCCTCGCTGTCGACGATGGCCTAAACGCTACCCCTCCTCCCCTTCACCGGCAGAGGGGGGTACATCCGGATCTGTAACCATCGGTGAGGACAGAAAGCCAGTGTTTTTTGAAGGGAGATGGACAGGGTTACTACCCATATCTTGTTCAGATCTGGAGAGGCTGAGAGTGTGTGAATAGAGCAGCCCTAGCAAGCAAGCGCGGAGGCTCCGGCCTATATATAACACTAGTAGAAAAGGGGGCAATGGTCCAGGCCGGTTCAGCCCATTAGTCCCGGCTCAATCCAGAACCGGGACCAATGGGGGCATTGGACCTGGTACGTGAGCCCCGGGGGCTGGCCGGGCCACGTGGGCCATTGGTCCCGGTTCGACTGGACCTATTGGTCCGGGTTGGTGGGACGAACCGGGACCAATGGGCCTCGCTCCTGGCCCACCACTATTGGTCCCGGTTGGAGGCATGAACCGGGACCAAAGGCTGCCCTTTAGTCCCGGTTCATGGCACGAACCGGGACCAATTAGTTGCCTATATATACCCCTCGCCCGCAAATAGAGCACTCCCAGTGCTCTGTTTTTTGTGGCCGGCGAGGGGAGAGCTTTGTGGTGATCTAGCTCACCTCCTATGCACACAAGTGTTCGATGGAATGTGCGAGCCACACTACTTAAGCTTTCTCCTCTCCAAGCTCGACCTCCAAGCTCCATTTTCCTCAATATTTGTCTAGGTTTAGCGGTCTGTCACGTCCCATCCCCGTCTTCACCGGCACCACCATGGTGAGCCTCTTGTTCTTATCTTCTTTCTGAAAAGAAAAAAAATATTCTTACTTGTTTGTTTATGTAGATACTTGTATAATTTTCTTACTTTTATTATTGCATCTTATATAGTGCGATGGTTTTGGTATCCGCCCCCGTCGGCCCTCGTCCTGTCTATGATTCGGATGTGGTATATATTATCTTTTCATAACTATTGGTTCATTTATTGTTTATGACAATTATGCCGACCAACGTGACATAGATTTTATTTATCTAGGAGGTTGTTGAACCGGAAATTCCAACCGACCCTATTGTCGAGAGGTTAAATTTAGTTGAAGAAGAAAACAATTTGTTGAAGGAAAAAATTAGAAAAATTGAGGAGGAGAAGATGATATTGGAGTTGCATGTTGCGGATGTCGTCGATGATCACAAGATCAAGATGGATGCAATGCGCTTGAAGATTAGAAAGATTAGAAAATATGCCATTCATACCGAGGCTTGGTATCATTATGCCGTTGGATCAGTTGTTACATTGGTTGCGATTATGATCGCATTTGTTTTCGCATTGAAATGTTTTACATAGTTTCAGTGTATGGTTTAATTAATTTAGATGCTCTGCAGAGCTTTATGTTGTTAGATGAGAACTATGTATGTACTTTGGTTTTAATGTGATGATGAACTTCTATTAATTTGGTCACTTAATTATCTATTCATGATGTTCTGTAATGATTTTTGACACACTTAATTATATATAATGCACGCAGATGAACCGGCAATGGATGTACGGTTCAAGACACACCTCCGAGTACATTAAGGGCGTGCATGATTTTCTCGAAGTGGCTGAGGCAAACAAGCAGAATGGTTTTATGTGTTGTCCATGCCCTATATGTGGGAATACGAAGTCTTACTCTGACCGGAAAATCCTCCACACCCACCTGCTTTACAAGGGTTTCATGCCACACTATAATGTTTGGACGAGGCACGGAGAAATAGGGGTTATGATGGAAGACGGCGAAGAAGAAGAGTACGATGACAACTATGTGCCCCCTGAATACGGTGATGCTACTGAACATCAAGAGGAACCAGACGATGTGCACGATGATGCTGCAACGGGCGAAGCTGCTGAAGATCAAGAGGAACCAGACGATGTGCCCGATGATGATGATCTCCGCCGGGTCATTGTCGATGCAAGGACGCAATGCGAAAGTCAAAAGGAGAAGCTGAAGTTCGATCGCATGTTAGAGGACCACAAAAAAGGGTTGTACCCCAATTGCGAAGATGGCAACACAAAGCTCGGTACCGTACTGGAATTGCTGCAGTGGAAGGCAGAGAATGTTGTGCCTGACAAAGGATTTGAGAAGCTACTGAAAATATTGAAGAAGAAGCTTCCAAAGGATAACGAATTGCCCGACAGTACATACGCAGCAAAGAAGGTCGTATGCCCTCTAGGATTGGAGGTGCAGAAGATACATGCATGCCCTAATGACTGCATCCTCTTCCGCGGTGCGTACAAGGATCTGAACGCATGCCCGGTATGCAGTGCATTACGGTATAAGATCATATGAGATGACCCTGGTGATGTTGACGGCGAGCCCCCCAGGAAGAAGGTTCCTGCGAAGGTGATGTGGTATGCTCCTATAATACCACGGTTGAAACGTCTGTTCAGAAACGGAGAGCATGCCAAGTTGATGCGATGGCACAGTGAGGACCGTAAGAAAGACGGGAAGTTGAGAGCACCCGCTGACGGGTCGCAGTGGAGAAAAATCGAGAGAAATTACTGGGATGAGTTTGCAAGTGACCCAAGGAACGTAAGGTTTCCTTTAAGCGCGGATGGCATTAATCCTTTCGGGGAGCAGAGCAGCAATCACAGCACCTGGCCCGTGACTCTATGTATGTATAACCTTCCTCCTTGGATGTGCTTGAAGCGGAAGTTCATTATGATGCCAGTTCTCATCCAAGGCCCTAAGCAACCCGGCAACGACATTGATGTGTACCTAAGGCCATTAGTTGCAGAACTTTTACAGCTGTGGAATGGAAATGGTGTACGTACGTGGGATGAGCACAAACAGGAGGAATTTAACCTAAAGGCGTTGCTGTTCGTGACCATCAACGATTGGCCCGCTCTCAGTAACCTTTCCAGACAGACAAACAAGGGATACCACGCATGCACGCACTGCTTACTTGACACCGATAGTATATACCTGGCAAGCTGCAGGAAGAATGTGTACCTGGGCCATCGTCGATTTCTTCCGACCAACCATCAATGTCGAAAGAAAGGCAAGCATTTCAAAGGCGAGGCAGATCACCGGAAGAAGCCCGCCATGCGTACCGGTGATCACGTACTTGCTATGGTCAATGATTTACACGTAATCTTTGGAAAGGGTCCCAGCGGACTAGCTGTTCCGAGTGACACTGGGGGACACGCACCCATGTGGAAGAAGAAATCTATATTTTGGGACCTACCCTACTGGAAAGACCTAGAGGTCCGCTCTTCGATCGACATGATGCACGTGACGAAGAACCTTTGCGTGAACCTGCTAGGCTTCTTGGGTGTGTATTGGAAGACAAAAGATACAGCTGAGGCACGAGAGGACCTACAACGTTTGCACGAAAAAGACGGCATGCCTCCAAAGCAGTATGAAGGTCCTGCCAGCTATGCTCTTACCAAAGAAGAGAAGGAAATCTTCTTTGAATGCCTGCTTAGTATGAAGGTCCCGACTGGCTTCTCGTCGAATATAAAAGGAATAATAAATATGGCAGAGAAAAAGTTTCAGAACCTAAAGTCTCATGACTGCCACGTGATTATGACGCAACTGCTTCCGGTTGCATTGAGGGGGCTTCTACCGGAAAACGTCCGATTAGCCATTGTGAAGCTATGTGCATTCCTCAATGCAATCTCTCAGAAGGTGATCGATCCAGAAATCATACCAAGGCTAAGGAGTGATGTGGTGCAATGTCTTGTCAGTTTCGAGCTGGTGTTCCCACCATCCTTCTTCAATATCATGACGCACGTCCTAGTTCATCTAGTTGACGAGATTGTCATTCTGGGCCCCGTATTTCTACACAATATGTACCCCTTTGAGAGGTTCATGGGAGTCCTAAGAAATATGTCCGTAACCGCGCTAGGCCAGAAGGAAGCATCTCCATGGGCCATCAAACAGAGGATGTCATCGGGTTTTGTGTTGACTTCATTCCTGGCCTTAAGAAGATAGGTCTCCCTAAATCGCGGTATGAGGGGAGACTGACTGGAAAAGGCACGCTTGGAAGGGACTCAATAATATGCAGGGACGGATATTCTTGGTCTCAAGCACACTACACAGTTCTACAGAACTCTACCTTGGTGACCCCGTATGTCGATGAACACAAGAACAGTCTGCGCTCCAAACACCCGGAGCAGTGCGACGACTGGATTACATGTGAACACATCAGGACTTTCAGCAGTTGGTTGGAAGCACGTATCAGAGGTGACAACACTGTTTGTGATGAGCTGTACTTGTTGTCCAGGGGACCATCTTTGACTGTATTGATTTGGAAAGGATACGAGATAAATGGGAATACATTTTACACGATTGACCAAGATCAAAAGAGCACCAACCAAAACAGCGGTGTCCGCTTTGATGCAACAACCGAGAGGGGAAAGGACACATATTATGGTTACATAGTGGACATATGGGAACTTGACTACGGACATGATTTTAAGGTCCCTTTGTTTAAGTGCAAATGGGTCAATCTGTCAGGAGGCGGGGTACAGGTAGACCCACAGTACGGAATGACAACAGTGGATCTGAAAAATCTTGGGTACACTGACGAACCGTTCGTCCTAGCCAATGATGTGGCACAGGTTATCTATGTGAAGGACATGTCTACCAGACCGAGAAAGAGAAAAGATAAGGAAGCGAATACATCATACGATGAGCCAAAGCGCCACATAGTTCTTTCAGGAAAAAGGGACATCGTGGGAGTGGAGGACAAGACAGACATGTCTGAAGATTATGAAAAGTTTCATGAAATTCCTCCCTTCAAAGTCAAGGCTGACCCCAGCATCCTGATAAACGATGAAGATTATCCATGGTTACGGCGCAATAAGCAAATGACACAAGCGAAGAAAAAGTGAAGACTTTCTCCCGCAACTATTATGATGATACCATGCCAACTTTGTAACTGACGAGTATGATACCATTGTCCGTTTTGTACATGCACATGCTATGTGGGTCAATTTATGATACCATGCCAACTTTTAACTTTTTCAGAGTTCATTTGAAATGCTTTAATGTCTTATGGTTCGGCCCTCGTAATAATTAAAAATAGCAACAATAAGTATTTTGTTGTAAGTAGAAACAAAATAAAATAAATAAAGCAAGAAAGAAAACAGAAAACAAAAAAAGTGTTTTCAAATTTGAAAACTAATGGCACTAATAGAAAGTTTATAATTTTCCTAAAACTAAAAGCAAAAAGAATTGAAAAATAAAGCAAAAAACAAAAGAAAATAAATAATGCAGAAAACAAAACAAAAAAACAACAATAAGTATTTTGTTGTAAGTAGAAACAAAATAAAATAAATAAAGCAAGAAAGAAAACAAAAACAAAATAAGTGTTTTCAAATTTGAAAACTAATGGCACTAACAGAAAGTTTATAATTTTCCTAAAACTAAAAGCAAAAACAATTAAAAATAAAGCAAAAAAACAAAAGAAAATAAATAATGCAGAAAACAAAACAAAAAAACTGGAAAAAAAATAAAAATAGCAACAATAAGTAAAGAAAACAAAAAAATGCCTCCTACTGGGCCCCCACGGCCTGAATACGACATGAAACCCCCATGGGCCAGGATTCAGGCCTGCAGAAGGCCCAGAAGGCCCATCAGGCAAAGCTATAGCAAGTAGGCCCGAAGGCCTGCGGTGGAGAGGAGATCGAGAGGGGTGCGATAGTGGGGCTTATAAACCACTGCGCGCCCCTCTCAACTAGGAAGGTGGGACTAAACTTTGGCCCCGAGGCGGGCAACACAGGGGCCTTTGGTCCCGGTTGGTGGCACCAACTGGGACTAAAGGGGGAGCATTAGTCCCGGTTGATGCCACCAACCGGGACCAAAGGTCGCCGCTTCCCGCCCTTTGGGCTGCTGAAAAGAGGCCCATTGGTCCCGGTTGGTGGCACCAACCGGGACTAAAGGGGGCATTAGTCCTGGTTGGTTTCATGAACCGGGACCAATTCTCTTCATATATAACTAGCACTTAGCAGTTTCTCCAAAATCCATCCCTTTCTTCTCCGCCCGATACGCGACGCCCGGCCGCTGCTCTACCTCGTCGTCGCCGCCGCCTCCGATGTCGTCAGGCTACTCCACCTCGTCGTCGCCGCCGCCTCCGACGCCGTCAGGCTGATCCACCTCGTCGTCGTCGCCGCCTCCGACGCTGTAGTCAGGCTGGTCCACCTCACCATCGCCGCCGCCCTCGACGCCATCTACCCCGACGCTGGCGCCGCTCCCCGCGCCTCGACGCCGCCCGTCGTGCCTCGCCACCCCCCTGTGAGCACCTGCCTCGTGCCCCTGCCTTGCCTGCTCCTGCACCCCTGCCCCGCCCCGCCGGCGCCTCGCTCCTGCATCTGTTTTTTTATTAGTTTATTTTTTTCATATATATATAATGTATGTGTATGTATGTGGCTATATGTTTTTGTTCATATGTTGCTATATGTTTTTTTATTAGTTTATTTTTTGTTCATATGTGATGTATATGTGTATGTGGCTATAACGTATATATGTGTATGTGATGTATATGTATATGTGTACGTGTATATGTATATGTGTATGTGGCTAGAATTTGCTAAATAATATATGTATATGTGTATGTGATGTATATGTATATTTTATTAGTTTTTTTTATTTTTATTAGTTTATTTTTTTGTTCATAGAAAGTTTTTTGTTCATATGTAGAAAGTTACAATTTTAGAAAAGTTTTATATATGCAAAAGTTACAATTTTAGAAAAAGATGGATAGGAAAGAAGAAAATAAGAAAGAGGAAAGAAAGAAGAAGAGGAGAAATAAATAAGAAGAAGAAAAAAGAAGAAAAAGAAGAGGAGAAGAAGAAAGGAATAGAGGAGAAGAAGAAAAAATAGAAAAAAAATCTATTTTTCCTTCTTGTCCTCTATTCCTTTCTTCTTCTCCTCTTTTTTTTCTTCTTCTTTTTCTTCTTCTTCTTCCTTCTTTCCTTCTTCCTCTTTTCTTCTTCTTCACCGTCAGGCTGCTCGCCTTCGCCCTCGCCGCCGCCCCCTGTGAGCACAGCCTGCTCCCGCGCCCCTCCCGTCCCGTGCCCCTGCGCGGCCACCACGCCGCCGCCCCTGCCCGATACCCCCTCCCCGATAACATTATTTTTCGAATAGAGGGGGTACCGATACCCCCTCCCCGATAACATTATTTTCCCATGTATATGTATGTCGCGTCGTTGTCGATATAACCCCCTTGAGATAACTTCGACATGAGCGGCGGTCGATATATATACCCCCTCTCGACCGTGATAACCTATACAACGACAGCACTCCCCTCGGCCCTCTCGCTCGACCAAAACTCTCGAGGCCACCCAAACCCTAGAGAGAAAACGATGTTGGTCTCATACCCCCTCCCGCCGCGCCCCTACCCGACAAATTAACTCTCTCGAGGCCACCCAAATTTACCAAGTTAAAAGAGCGTTGTCGTCGAGGCCATCCCAAACCCTTGAAGCGTTGTTGTGTCGAGGCGACCCCAAACCCTAGAGAAGCAGCGTCGAGGCCACTAACATGATTCCTTATTGTGATTAGCTAGCTAGTTCTACATTTGCCACTAATATATATATATATATATATATATATATATATATATATCCATCTGTACCATGTTTGAATAATAATTGACATGTTGTAAATATTTACAGAAACTATGGAGCACCCCCGAGACGAAGAAACAGAAGCGATGTTGGGGGACATAATCGCAAATGGAAGTGATGAAGTTGCATCATTTCTCCTCGACACCGATGGTTCCCTGGAAGAACTGGGTGAAGAAGAGGGCTATGTTCATGATGGCTTCGGCCCATTAATGCCGGTACAAGAAGAGGACTATGTTCATGATGGCTCCGGTGACACAATGGAGGTACAAGAAGGAGACCGTGTTGACTGCTCCGGTGACCGAACCGAGTCCAGCCAGGTATATATATATATATTAGTTAAGCCGGTCATGTTGACTAGTTAATTGATGCTTCCATTGTTTTGGTATATGTACACATATTAATTACTCTTGTCTTTCTTCCTTATAATTTCTAGCCCTCCGGATCGAGCACAACTTTGGTAAGGAGACGAGGCGCGAAGAAAAAGTTGAGCTCGGATGAAAAGTTTGAGATCATAGAAATCGCGCCCGACGGCGAACCGATTGAACCCATCCGGACAAGGAAGGCATTTTCTGCTCAGTGCGGGGTTCTTGTTAGGGACAAGATCTCGATCAGCATCCAGCAATGGTATAAGCCTAAGGAGGAAGACCCTGAGGTGTCTTATGTCAATGATATGCAGAAAGAAGATCTTTGGACTGAGCTGAAGGCAAATTTCACCCCACCGCCAGAGGAGGATCCGGAGAAGCCAGTTAAAGAGCCATTAATCAAGTCTTGTGCTCTTAAGAAGATGGCAACCCTAATGAGGAGGTGGAGGAAAGAGCTGAACCAGTTTGTTGAAAAAAAAGACACCAGAATTCATCGGCAAATATGAGAAGATCAAAGATCACTGGCCCGCATTTGTGGCCCACAAGACATCGGAAAAGAGTAAGAAGATGTCGGCGACAAACAAGAAAAATGCTGTGAAGAAGAAGCTTCACCATCGCACGGGGTCAGGTGGCTACCTCAAAGCCTGGCCTAAGTGGTCCAAGGCTGAGCATGAGCTACTTGAAAAAGGGATCGAACCAGAGATAATGTACTGGCCAGACCGTTGCCGGACTTGGTTCTTCGGGGCTGGCGGAACCTTGGACCCTGTAACAGGGAAGTGCCAGTGGACGGACGAGCAACTGCAAATACCAGTCAAGAACCTTCGACACTATATCGATGTAGCGCAGCGAGGGACGTTCCTTCCAAACAGGGAGAAGGAAGAGCTCACAATGGCCCTTGGGAATCCTGAGCACCCTGGATGGACACGAGTCACGCAAGGCTCCATTCCGTGGAAGGTTGGTTTTCCGGATGCAGGGGGTTACAAAACCCACGAGAGGAGGAAGAAACTGGAGCAGGACCAACTGCAGGCGCTGCACGAAAGGGTAATGGGGCTAGAGGAACGAGAAGAGGAACGAGAAGCAGCAAATCACAGCAAACGACCTGCCGAAGCATCCCTTGAAGCTACCCCGCCATCTCAGCGAAGAAGCAGCGTGGCTTCCACCGAGCTGCTTCAGCCGGAGCATGTCTTGACGGCTCCTGCCAGCTATCCCGTGGATGGTATCACGAAGTCTCAACATTGCCACACTATGGCGCGATGGATGAATTTGAAGGTCAAGGCGGCTGTTGGCCAAGTTTATCCTAGTAGACCCGGCACAACTTATCACTGCCAGCCGATTCCAGAAGGATATGCTAAGGTGATGGTGGATGAAATAATGGAGGGATTTGAGGACCTCCCGCTTGAGCACCCTACCGGTGAAGGGGAGACTAGGATGGGTTCTGCTCTGAAGACTCCATGCCTATGGCGGAAGGAGCTCATCAACCTTCCGAACTGGATGCCTCCGCCTCCTCCTCCTCCTCCGGCGAGTCAGGGCACTCCGCCTCCTCCACCGCCTCCTCCTTCGGCGAGTGATGATCAGGGCACGCGTGGCGGCACTCCGCCTCCTTCTCCGGCACGTGGCGGCACTCCACCTCCTTCTCCACCTGCGCCGGCGCTCCCGAGCAGCCAGCAGCCACCTCCTTCTCCGCCTGCGCCAGCGCTCCCGAGCAGCCAGCAGCCTCCTCTTTCTCTGCCTCGCCAGCAAGGGCGGAAGAGACTCGCCGCCACCCCGGCTGCTTCGGCGCGTCGTACTCCTTCTCCTCCGCCTCGTAAGCAAGCACAAAAGAAGACAGATGCCGCAGCCGCTCCGTCTGCTCCGGCGTCTAGCAGCACAACCAGAGGCGGGAGGCAATACAAATATGGTCCATCTCTCAAGCCTCTAGAGAAGTTACCGTACGAGAGGTTCGAGGAGGAAATTGATACGATTGTGCGGACCCACGTGAAGGATTTCTTTGAAGGGGTGAAAGCAAAGAGACATCCATCTTCGGAGGAGAAGGTAGATCCGGTGAGAGCAAAGCGCACTATCGATGCCCTGAGGAAACCACCAAAGTCTCCACCGAGAACCAACTATGAGCGCATTACTGAACACACATATCTCCAAGCCCAGTGGTCGGGAACTACCGTCAGTGATAAAAGGTTAAAAGAACGAGCAAAGGGGAAAAAATTGCCCAGCTCGGCGAACAAGCATAGCAATCGTGCCCCCGCTCAATGAGTCTAATGCTCCGGGGACGGTGGCCGGTTATGGCAATCTTGAAGATTACCTGCCTGATGATGCACTTCCTGATTTCATGGCGGTGGACGAACACAGATACGAGTATGGGAAGCCTCTCGTTAAATATGAAAAATCTCTGACAACAATGATGCGAAGATTCCATAGTTGGTACATGAAAACCTGTAGAGAGTCTGAGGGGACGAACAGTTTATATCTGAACATTAAAGAGGAGCACGACCTCGTTTCAAATGATCTGTTGTGTGTTCCATTTGATGAGTTCTTCGCGTTCTTCAATCAAAAGGCCCTCGATAAATTAATGGTCTTTTGCTACTGCATGTAAGTACTATTTCTATCATTAAGTCTCTATATATAGCTCGGCTCTTTCATTGCATGTATTTATAATTAATTATCCTCAATATATTATGCAGATTGAAGATCATTGAGTGCAAAAAACAAGAAATTTATGATATCGGGTTCATTAACACAAATATCATAGATGTATTTCTGGTTGAAAAGAACGTCAAAGAGGCCGAGGACAACTTGCTATGATCGTTGGTCAAAAATTAGAACAAAGATACCATACTCCTTCCTTACAACGGCAAGTGAGTGTTACTGTCGTGTACATATTCGGTTTCCCTTATTACTCGAGCGAGGTTATAGTAATGTAATTGATGAGTTATGCATGCGTGCGCAGGTACCACTATATTCTTCTGGAGATTAAGCTTGAGCGGGGACTAGTAACCGTCTTAGACTCGAGACGGAAAGATCCCGAAACCTATGCGGACATGACTGAAATGCTCAACAAGTAAGTTCAATCGATCATTATCGCACCATATCGGCAACTTTTTGTTCATTTCCTGATATCTCAAGTAATAATAATTATTTTCTTTGTCTTGCAGGGTTTGGAAACAGTTCACCGCAGAAGCTCCGGGACTGCCGAAGGAGCTGCGATATACATACCCGAAAGTAAGTACTACTGGGCTAGCTAGTTGCGTGCATCTCCCGTTGATTCTATAGCTATACTTTCATCAATGCCATTTATAATGCTTCATTATCAGTTTGAGTGACCTCTATTTCTCGTAAAGTGCTTGTGGCAGGAGGAAGGGAATGATTTCTGTGGATACTACGTGTGCGAGTTCATCCACACCGCGACTTTGAAAAACAAGCGGGGCTACTCTAAAAAACAATATGAAGTGCGTAAGCAACAATATTCACAATTTCATTTTATTACACCATCATTTATGTTGAGTTTCATTCATATATATGTATTAATTAACCCCCTTCTTCAAATTAGACGTGGCAGATGCAGAATGAACTCCTAGAACCAGATCGCATGAAAGCAATTCAAGAGGAATTGGCGGGATTCTTTCTTGACCACGTCATTAGTAAAGCAGGAGAATACCATGTGGAAATTGATTTCAAATGCTAGGGGTTTGTAATTAAGAGATCTTATACATATTGTACATGTATGTAGCCAGTAGCGTCGGATACATGATACGAAAACTTGTTGTTCGACTAATCTCTCGGAGAAGGAGAGGTCGATCGATCACTTCTCTCGGTATGCATGACGAACTTCTGTAATGAATGGTTCTCTCGATCACTTATGTATATACAGTACGTAGCGTCGACCAAGCACGGACATAAGAGAGGACACTTCTCTCTATTAATTAGCTAGCTAACACAATATATGAAACACCTAAATTAACCCCCCAACCCCCCATCCTTTCAAAGAAAAAACAAAAACCCCAGCCACTGAAATGCTGATGCGTGGATGCCTTTTGGTCCCGGTTGGAGCCACCAACCAGGACCAAAGGCCCCCTGACTGGGCTCGGCGCACAGGGCCACGTGGAGGCACGTTGGTCCCGGTTCGTGTTTGAACCGGGACTAATGGGTGGAGGTATTACTAACGACCCATTAGTCCCGGTTCATGAACCGGGACTAAAGGCCCTTATGAACCGGGACTATTAGGTGTTTTTCTACTAGTGTAAGTAGTGGGGTAGTTTTCCTTTTTCACTCCATCAAAACAATCATTTAAAATTGTGTACTACTACATGCCAGGTCGCGGTTTTTTTAGTTGTTGATTGTTTTTTGAGATAGCTACCCGCTTATTCCAAGTGGTGTTACGGTGTGCCAGGTCGCACTTTGTATCGTTCAAGTCTGGTAGTACTACAAGTGCCTCCATTAAATGAACAACCACCCCCTCGTAAAAATTGTGAACAAGCCCACGGCTAAAATTAGCGGAAACGTGGGTTGCCCCAACATGCATTATTATTTATATTTTCTACTCCCTCCATTCCTAAATATAAGTCTTTTTTATTAGCCACACCTAAGACAAGAATTTTTTTATTAGTAGTGAACCCCACATGTCATAGACACAAAAATTGTGGCAAGATTCCCTTAGGCAAGCCAAAGTGTGTCTAACAATTTGAGCAACTCAGGTTAGGCAAGTGTGGCAAGTGTGGAAAAAATAATGTGGCAACATAAGACAAACATAGTCACAATCCAAACAGCCCCGTGATTTTTTGTGACATGCATGAAAATTTGGTTAGTGAAATTTATAGTCAAAATTTGGCAAGGTGCATCAAATCAACACATGCAAGTATCAAAAGGAAAGTCACGGCATGCATGCATGCATTGTACTCCATCTATTTCCAAATATAAGTCTTTTTAGAGATTGCAACAAGTGACTACTCCCTCCGTTCCTAAATGTAAGTCTTTTTAGGGATTCCACTACAAACTACATACAGATGTATATAGACATATTTGAGAGTGTAGATTCACTCATTTTGTTTCGTATGTAGTTCATAGTGAAATCTCTAAAAAGACTTATATTTTGGAACGGAGGGAGTACATACGAAGCAGAATATGTCTACTCCTACATACGAAGTAGCCCATTTGAAATGTGTAAAAAGACTTTTATCGAATGCAGTGCTTTGATGTGTCGCGTCAACTCGTACAAGACCGAGAAATTTGATTACTACGATGCCCTCTCCCTCGCGGACTGAGCTCTGGTGCCTTAACTGCACCTGCCTTTGGCTGCATGACAGGTGGGCCAACCACCTGTTGGGCCCACCTATCATGGACACAAAGGCAGGAGCAGTAAGTAGAAGCTTTCGCTACACGCTATCCCTCACGCACGAGGTGGACGGACATGCAGCAGTGGATTCGATATTGTAGAAGTAGGAGTAACATCATTGTTCGTCTTCTCGAAGAGGCGAAGAGCCAAGTGCAAACCGAACGTGGCAGTTGCGAACGCTCGCGTAGTGCGGTTCCTTGGAGTACTAGCCAGGCCCTTGCATGAGACAAAATTGCTATTGTTTAACAATTAAACTCCACTATCCATTGGTTGACACTCATTCTGCATAGGTCCATGCACTTAGCACCGTTTCCTCCTGGGGTCACCAATGTTTATTTGCTAATTAATAGCATCCCATGAAATGAACTAGCCATTGCAAGTCATTAAAAGCATGCACACCTCTCATCTCTTATTGGTTGATACGTATGTCAAGAAACAAGAAACAAGGTAGAAGTTAATGCACCGTGCCTAAGTGTTTTGGGACTATTTGGTTTACGTAAGATGACTTACACACCTAGACGGAGGGAGTAGTATAGACCTGTAAACCGGAAAGGAGTATTTGCCTTTCTAGATATTTCAACAAGTGACTAGACTTCGGCTAAAAAAACAAGTGACTAGACTACACCGTGTGCAGTACCCCCTCCCTTCCGGTTTATAGGGCTCCAATCTCAAATCTCATGAACCAAGGCATTTTGCGATTGGAGGAATGTATCTCGTACTTTACAAAACTACCCTAATTAAACTCATGCATTAATTACGTAGTTCTCTTGTTTTCCTCTCCACCTTAGTCACGGTGCACAATATTGAGAGAGTGCTTGGATACGTTTTAGTCTCATGACTAAAAGTAATGGGACTAAAACTTGTTAGCCTCATCCATGCTTGGATCCAAATACTAAAGAGACTAAAATCAAGTTAATGACATTTCAAAGCATCCGGGCCCGCGTGCCATCCACCAAATCACAGCGAGGTGCTACAGTCGAGACTCACATGTCACCCCGGTGTGGCCGTCATGACCCGTCATATCACAAAACCCACACCTTTACCAGCAGTGGTAAGGTGGCCTCTGAGTTGGACTGGACGATGAAACCATCATTTCATTGGAATGCTCGTTCAAGCCCTTTCTTCCCTTTCTTGAAGAAAACCTCACTCTAGGCTACTCACTTCTGCCATTTTTCTTCTCTACCGATGAAGGAAAGGTGGGCGAATCAGTTATGCTGCTATATTTTCATTCCAATAATCTTCTTTTTGTGAAGCATCGACCGATTCTCACATCCTATTCTTTTCCCGTTTTCATTGTGATTGTGGCTTCCTTTCGATTGCTTTTTGTTTGTCAGTTCATTGATGGATCCTGGAGCATTAGGCAAAGAGTTGCCAGCGGACAACCCACTGGAGACAGCGATCTCCAGGAAGCGAGCACTGACCAACGAGTTGACCATGTTGGTGGGCCAACCCATGGAGACGAAGAACTCCAAGAAACAAGCACTAGCCAAAGAGTTGAGGACGTTGGCGGACGAACTCCTCAAAGAAAGTTGGAAGAACAGCAAGGGCCCCACCGTGCCTACCCCAGGAGCTCTGATTGCCACCTATGTGAGGCTCAAGACCGAGTTTGAGGAGATAGTCGCCGTTGAGAAGCAGTATTCCCCTAGCAAGGTGATGGCCCCCATCGAGGACGAGGAGATGGCCGCCGGAGGGATGAGATCCCCCGGTGAGCTGCACAAGGTAAAAAATAATGGCTTATTACCATAGTTGTGGTTTTTGATTATTTGCAATGTGCTTGCTTTTTGATTATTTGCAATGTGCTTGCTAATATGTTAGTGTTGTGCAGGTGCCGGTGGTTGTCCTTGATGACTCCGATGTTGTGGCCCGTCCTGTTGGCATCGCCCCAGAGATCGACTCCGATGCCACTCTCCATCTTGTGGACATCGCCCCAGAGATCGATTCTGATGTCGCAGTCAGTCCTGTGGACATCGCCCCAGAAATTGATTCCCATGCCGCTGTCCGTGCTGTGGTCATTGCCTGAGAGATCGATGACAAGAAATAGTTGGTCGCGCTAATCCTTCAGGGTAGTTTGCATTGCCCTGTATTTAATTACCAGAACGATGTGTGTTATCAAATCATCTTAGGGCTAGTGCACTGTCTTGTGTGGGCAGATATTGCTACTTTTGTTTGATAGTGAATCATGCGATGAATCATGCGAACCCTCTCCGAGTTATGGAAACAGATGTATCCTCACCAGCTTCTGATGTAATATATGGCATGCTTAGATGTAAGTTTGAACTGTTTATCATATCAGCAGGGCTTGTTTGATGATTCTTGGTGTTAGTAGGCTAGCTATTGCGTGAGCTATAGTACTTGCAAAACACTCACCGAAGAGAAACGTTGGGGCTGATGAGCTCGTGGTACGCTTATACTTATCCCTCGTCGATCGACCAATAGCCCTAGCTCCGAAAATTGCAGGCTTAGCGATCGATCAGACAATAGTCGACATACATTCAGGCCTCATTTGGTTCATAGGGTAGGAAAATCGTAGCAAAAGTACAGAGAACGTGCAACACAAAATCATAGCAGTGTAGAGACGTACTCCCTCCGTTACAAAATAGATGACCTAGGCGGGCTAGTTTAGCATAGTGGGTTTCAGTGATATGACGTGGTACAGTGCCGTCCAGTCTTCGCATGTGGTAGTAGTATTGCGGGTACAATAAGTTTTCTTGAAGAAGCGGAATTCAATGAAGTCATGATGGTTCCTTCGTCCGAACATCTTAAAGTGGGAAAGATTGGGCCTGCGATACGACCGGGTAGACCAGGATAATTTTGTGCATGGCAGGTGGACCAGGATGGTCGACGTCCCACATGTTGGCGAATGAAAGTATTCTTTCCGATATAGAGGACGAGCAACGAGTATTCATTGTTTATTTTTTATGAAAGTTGTTGTCTCCATTGTTACTCCTTGACTTTGTCAATGCCTCTCTCTCCTCCACATAAGCAGGGACTACTTGCTATGCATGCAGCGGGTAGCTGGCGTCTTGAGGGGCCAGGGCGGTGAGAGCGGGCTCCGGAAGCGGTTCAGACTCTAGCATGGCCCACCTCACATTATCACCATATATTTCTTGGAGTCCGTGCGCGGCGGGCGCGCGATCTCTTCTCCCTCCCCTATTTCTCTCTTCTCAGCCGATGCCCGTCGAGCAATTAGATTTCGGCTATCGACGGTTTATTCAATTATGGTCCCACATATCAGTGAAATTGCAAGACAACGCGTGTCCCCTCTGGTGAGCGGCGTGCGAGCCGGATTGTCGGGGTTGCGAAGCGTACGAGTCGTAAGTGTGCCGCCTTTTCCTTTAGAACTTGCGAAGCGTAACATTTTCGTGCGATCGATCGATAGAAATCCAGAACTAAATGATGAGGGCGGTGCTTTCCCGCTCGTTTGGCGGGCTAGTTCGAGTGATATGACGTGCTACAGTGCCGTCCACTTGCTCCATTTTTATGTAAGCAAGAGTTTACACTCGTACGCGGGAGGAGTGCGAAACAACGCGGATCTGATTTTGATTGAGGGATAACTGTTCCCTGCCAAATAATGGAGGATTGTTAGCGATTATAGCATGATAGTTAGGGCATCTCTAGCGCTGGCCCACAAATTTACACCGGCATCTGTCCGAGGACACTGATGGATGCCATCCGATGCTGCCCGCATACCTTTCGACAACTATATGAACTAACCGGACGAAATTCAAGCAAACAAAGCAAATTTCAAATTAACCGGATGAAATTCATTACATTTCGAAAACTTTTCCTACAAACTGGACGAAATTCATTACATATTTTGCACAAACCATACTAAACCTACTATAAACCTAAACTAAACGATCGTCGGTGCCCGACCACCATGTCCGGCCATGAACCCGAGAAAGCCGGCCATTGCCTTTGCCACCTCCTCATCCGCCTTGATAACCTCCTCCTCCGGCTGGAGCACAAGGTTACGAAGATTTCCGCCTCCATGTCGCCGCCAAGCGGCTAATCGGCCGCTGATGTTCACCCCACCAAGCTTGGCATCGACTGAGTGGAGTAGCGGTGGCCTTCCCGGGACCAGAGCGGCGGTGACCTACTGTGTACTACTCTTCCTCGCTGCCGGCTGCACCCGCGCACGCGCGCCGGCTTCGTGGTCGTGGCGGCGGAGGGCGGCCCGGGGGGTTCCGGCGATCTCCTTCGTTTGCTCCTGCGACTGTATGTCGAAGAGAGCTTTGGAGCGCGCCCGGAGCAGAGCTGCCGATGTCCCTTGTCTACTCCTGCGACAGTATGTCCAAGAGAGCTTCGGAGCGCCAGGAGGCCATGGTTGAAGTGGTGCCAATAGAAGGAAGGGACCGGAGGAGAATAAGTGTGGGTCTTTGGCTATGGCTGGGAGCTGGGGCTCAAGTTAATATAGCGGGCGAATGGCAATGAGCCATGGAAGACGGATGGACAACTCGCACCGGAGTAGGTTCATCGGGCATGAATGCGGACACTGCTTCAGTGACTTAACTGCAGATGCGTTTGGCTGTCTGACATGTGGGCCCAACGGGCATCTGGCCCTCATGTCAGTGACACACCAATTGCACCTGCAGTTAAGTCCAGTGAATGCAGCATTGACATTCTGGAGAGACGATGACCGTTTCAGGCGCATGCGGACTGTTTGACTGGTCAACCATACAAATACGGAGCTATACGCTGAGCCAGCGACCGTATAATCACCATATCTTGTATACAATGATCAAAGTGAGCTATCAAGACAAGTTCGATGACCGCCAATGCATTTACTCGGTAATAAATGACTAGGATTGAAGGGGAATCCTAATTTGCTTCGTCTTCTGTCCTTGAGCTCTAGACAAACCAATGCACTATACGGTTGTCCGGCCACTCCACCCCAGAGCTCTCACCAAGCGTCGTTCATGTCACCGCGCCGCACACTAACCGGTAAGGCAGCGACGGCATCCCGCCACGCCGAGTTCCTCGCCGCCCACGAACGCACACAAAATGGTAGGGAAGCGATGGCATCCCGCTGTGCCGAGTTCATCGCCGCTCGCGACCTCACAACTATGTGGGAGGAATTTGAAGATGCCAAGGCCGAATGGGCGATAGAGCAAGAGGCGGCCAAAGCCGCACAGAGGGAGCGGAAAAGTCAGAAAGCACTCAAGAAAAGAGAGGCTCGCTGCCGCAAGAAAGAAAAAGACG